>NW_018408764.1:157098-162283 GCF_002113885.1 Mizuhopecten yessoensis | reverse complement strand
AGGATCATAAGGCCCTAACTGTTGCTGACAAATTATGTACAGAGTTTTTCAGTAGATTCGGCATTCCAAAACAGTAACATTCTGATAGGGGACGAGAATTTGAAAGTGAACTGTTTGGGCTAGTTTGTGAAAAGCTGGGAATTGAAACAAGAGGCCCAGAGGTCCTGTATCGCTCACCTGAATATTTAAGCAGTCAAAGCAAAATATTTTTGTTTTATATTGCACTACAAATATTTACCTCGCAAACTTTGTCGGATCCATCTGTTGAAACTACCAGCCAAATATTATTATAAGATTCTATGCTTTTTGGTTCTTCTTCAGAAGTTAATTCACATATTTTTCCCTGTGACCTTGTAAGTAGGACAATGCCATTGTTAGCTCTATCCCAAAAAGCTACCAGCAAAATCTTATGAATCCATTCCATTTGGTTATTAGGAACAAATCCTTTAAAATGCTGTTGATCTCTGTCCTTTAAGGTAGGGTGAGGTAGGTCATTTGAAAACTTTGGAGAGCTCTATCCTAGGAAGCCACCAGCCAAATATTATAATTTTATGCTCTCGATTATTCAGAAGTAGCCGTTTGATGTTTTTGAAATGTTTGGCACCTGTGACCTTGAAAGCAGGTCAAGGTAATTTTCATTCTCAAACTTTGTCCGACTCTTTCTCATGAAGCCAACAGCCAAATATGAAGGTTTTATACCTTTTCGTTCTTCAGAAGTCGTTTGAGGTGTTTTTTTTACATATTTGACCCATGTGACCTTGAAAGTAAGGTCAGGGTCATTTTCATTCTAAAACTTTGTCAGGCTCCAACCAACGAAGCTATCACCCAAATATCATGACTCTAGGCCTGTCCATTCTTCTTCAGAAGTTGTTAAAAGGAAAGGACGACGGACGGACGACGGACGAACGCCGCACCATGACATAGCTCACTTGCCCTTTGGGCAGGTGAGCTTAAAACTAGAACGACCCGCTCTCGGTAACAAACTTGGTATGGGGTGGTCGGGGCCTTATAAGGCCCCGACCAATGAGGAAGTTATCTGAGGTGACATATGAAATACAGAGGACCCCCCCGATATCGGCCAGTTACAGTTTGTTTGTTTGTTTGTTTATGTTTAACGGCCCATCGACGGCTGTGGTCATTTAGGGCCATGGTGATTTATTTATTTATTTTACTTTTTTAACAAACATGTGAATAGCGAAGATAAAATCAGATCAAATGGTTCATTTTAAAAGTATTCGCATTTTATGTGTAGATATTAAAAAATATGCGATAATAGAAAACAAACCACAGAAGGGAGTTAAAGGTTTGTCCGTCCTTTGTCACATTCCCTACTTGGATATCATCAGGTCTGTCACGGTTGATTACATGCACCGTGTTCTGTTGGGTGTTCAGAAGATACTGCTTCATTTGTGGACTGACAGCAAAAACAAAAATGAACCATTTTACATTGGAGACTACATGCATGTTATTGATGACCGACTGAAGACGCTTACTCCTCCCAACTTAATTAACAGGTCTGCAAGACCTCTGCAGGATTTAAAGCACTGGAAAGCATCAGAGTACAGGTCATTTCTCCTCTTTCACTCTGTAATTTGTTTACATGGACTGATGGATAGTGAATACTACCTGCATTACATGCTGCTAGTTGAAGCAATATATTTACTTCTTCAGTGAAGTATTTCACCATCCGATTTGACAAGAGCAAGAGTACATCTTGCCAGCTTTTGTGCACAAATAGATTTCTTGTATAGTCCACGTTATCAGACATACAATGTTCATTGCTTATTGCACCTCACAGAGAAAGTGAAGGAACTGGGTCCACTCTGGTCCCATTCTTGTTTTTTCTATGAAGACCTAAATGGAGACCTCCGTGCATTGTTCCATGGGACACATAAAGTAGAGCTTCAGATAGCATCAGCTGTAGTGATCCATCAGCAGCTGCCTTTGATGAAGGTACCAAAGGGATCAGAAGCAGAAATGCTCTACTTGAAATTCTCAAATAAAATGCCAAGCCAAAATCGGACATAGGGAGATCAGTAGCATGTGAACCTCTGCCTGGAACAAGAAAGTTAGTCGAAGATAAACTTGGTCCAGTTGCTAATGTCCGCCAGTTCTTCCGTTTATTCTTAAATGGAGTGATGTTTCATTCTCGTATGTACCAGAATGTTACAAAGACAAATAGCTATACTGTAAAATATGCCATAGACATGAACAACAGTCAGTTTGGACAGATACAGGTTTTCTTGAAAGTGGATGAACTTTTGACAGGGAATATAAAATATTTGGCAATGCTGAAAGTAATTCACGCTAAAGACAGTACAACAAAGCTTCCCAGCCACTTTCATGAAGTAAATGTGTTGGATGAAACAAGAATTGTGGACATTGAACAATTGTTGGAAATGTGTTATTACACACATCTGTCCGACAAATACTTTCTGGGAAAACTTCCAGTACTTTATGAAAACTATTTTAAAAAGACTAATTTGTCTGCCAGTGCTGCACACTGGACAATGTTACCAGCTGTAGGCCATCCTGAAAATTTGTAATTGTGTGAATATTTTTTCAATTTACTCATCTAAAACATATTTAATGATTGTTGGGGGTGGATCATCCAAATTCAATTTACAGTACCACTAAAACAGAACAAAATGTCAATAACAAAAACGGCTGATAATTGGATAATCACCAGAAGGTAGATTATATAGACTATTCCTGTTTAAAAATAAATACCAAAATGGCACTAAACATGTGATGATTTTGTGTACTAAATTTAGTGCTAAATAATAGGGTAGGTTGGTCGGGGGGAAAATGTTTTATACATCTGACCAGGGATAAATTTAGCACTTGATTTCTGTCAAGGAAAATTATGATGAGGGAATCACATGCCAGATAATCTCAATTGTATGTAAAAAAAATGCTAAGATTTGTTTACAAATAAATCCAATACAAACAAAACTTGACTGCTTTTTTTCTTATCACCCTGTTATCCCCAGAGAAACAAGCTACATTTACTTTATTGGGGATTGCAGGGGATATCGATATTGACTACATTTTGTTACTTTTAGCGTATTTAAAAAGTATTACATTATTTATTTCCAAAATTATCTTTACAGAAATTAAAGTCTTTGTTATATATATGGAAAGCTCATATTGTAAAAATCATATTCAACATTTTCCTTCTAGCTGTACTAAGTTTTGGAAGTATCTTTGAAGTCCCACTTTGAAACAAAAAATAACTAACTTGTGGAAGTGTCTTTGAGGTCCCCTCTATACTAGTACAACTTAATGAAGTACAAATTAAGTCTCTCTGCAATACAGTTAAGTTTTGGAAGTGTCCTTGCAGGTCCCCTCTATACTAGTACAACTTAATTAAGTAAAAATGAAGTCTCTGTAATACAGTTAAGTTTTAGAAGTGTCTTTGAAGTCTCTAGGGAAGTACACATGAAGCCCTCCACATTCAAAGAAGTTCAGTTGTATGTGAGGAGCGCTTTTGAAGTCCCTAAGGGCTTGTTGAAGGAAGTGGGTTTTAAGTCTGGACTTCCAAGGAAGCACCCTTGTGTTCTGTTAAGGAAGTATAGTAAAAGCAGGAGGCTTCACTAGAAGTTTATATGCAAATTATTGAAGTCTAAATTAAGTCTATTTAAAGTATAATTTAAGTTGGGGACTCCCCTAGAGCAGGAGACTGTATTTCTAGCTGGGTCATAGGAGAAACACGTCCTAAACCAAGGTCGTCTATTTTCAGCCGAAATACCTAAACCGACTATATTGTTTGTGTAAGTCTCCAAATGACGTGTCTGAACGCATGGTGGCTTGCGATGGAGACAATTGTACACTAGTGTTGGATTGGAACTAGAGGACAGTGGTGTTCATATAAACGGAGATTTATATGCGAACTTTGATTGATCGACTGTGGATATATAGTGCCGAACACTTGTACATATACATTGAAACCTGTCAATACAAACTACCTATCTATAAAGATCCTGTCTTTATGATATACATTGTACTGGATTATTTCTCGCAACAGATCTCCAAAATCCATGTGGACCGGTTTTCCGATGAACATTTATTCTAGATATATTCTTTAAAGGAATCCTCTACCCTTTTTGATAAAAATATATTTATAATCTTTTAACATGAACACTTTTGTATTGACAAACATGATTGCTTTGTTTGTTTATTTATGTTTCAAGGCCCATCGACAGCTGTGTTCATTAAGGGGCAATAGTGATTTATTTACAGTATGTTTGTTTATGTTTAACGGCCCATCGACAGCTGTGTTCATAGTATGTTTGTTTATTTATGTTTAACGGCCCATCGACAGCTGTGGTGATTTATGTATATTATGTTTTTAAATAAACATTTGAGTAGCAAAGATAAAAAAAAGATAAAAAGGTTCATTTTTATATCATTCGCATTGTATGTGTTAATAATTAAAACAAGAGGCCCAGAGGGCCTGTATCGCTCACCTGAATGTGTTTAAAATACTTTGTATGAAGCAAAAGTATAGCACTCAATGGTCAGTCGCCGTATATTTACGTTGTCTATAGTCACCACCCTATCCGCCTCACTATAGATAGCGTTGCAACGGCCAATATGATTCGCTCAGCTATTGATAAGACCCTAGGACTAAAAATCACCAGCAGCTCACAGTCTACTCATCAAGCGGACGGTTCTCATTTGTAAAAGTCATAGGAGAAACACGTCCTAAACCAAGGTCTATTTTCAGCCGAAGGACCTAAACCGACTATATTGTTTGTGTATAAGTTTCCAACTGACGTGACTGAACGCATGAAGGCTTGCGATGGAGACAATTGTACACTAGAGTGTTGGATTGGAACTAGAGGACAGTGGTGTTCATATAAACGGAGATTTATATGCGAACTTTGATTGATCGACTATGGATATATAGCGCCGAACACTTGTACATATACATTGAAACCTGTCAATATAAACTACCTGTCAATACAAACTACCCATCTATAAAGATCATTTGTCTTGATGATATACATTGTACTGGATTATTTCTCGCAACAGTTCTCAAAAATCCATGTGGACCGGTTTTCCGATGAACATTTATTCTAGATATATTCTTTAAAGGAATCCTCTACCCTTTTTGATAAAAATATATTTATAATCTTTTAACATGAACACTTTTATATTGACAAACATGATTGCTTTGTTT
>NW_018408764.1:148114-156284 GCF_002113885.1 Mizuhopecten yessoensis | reverse complement strand
CGGCCAATATGATTCGCTCAGCTATTGATAAGACCCTAGGACTAAAAATCACCAGCAGCTCACAGTCTGCTCATCAAGCGGACGGTTCTCATTTGTAAAAGTCATAGGAGAAACACGTCCTAAACCAAGGTCTATTTTCAGCCGAAAGACCTAAACCGACTATATTGTTTGTGTATAAGTTTCCAACTGACGTGACTGAACGCATGAAGGCTTGCGATGGAGACAATTGTACACTAGAGTGTTGGATTGGAACTAGAGGACAGTGGTGTTCATATAAACGGAGATTTATATGCGAACTTTGATTGATCGACTATGGATATATAGCGCCGAACACTTGTACATATACATTGAAACCTGTCAATATAAACTACCTGTCAATACAAACTACCCATCTATAAAGATCATTTGTCTTGATGATATACATTGTACTGGATTATTTCTCGCAACAGTTCTCAAAAATCCATGTGGACCGGTTTTCCGATGAACATTTATTCTAGATATATTCTTTAAAGGAATCCTCTAACCTTTTTAGATAAAAATATATTTATAATCATTTAACATGAACACTTTTGTATTGACAAACATGATTGCTTTGTTTGTTTTATATGTTTAACGGTTCATCGAGGGCTGTGGTCATTTAGGGCAATGGTGATTTTTTTTGTTTTAACAAACATGTGAATAGCGAAGATACAATCAGATAAAATGGTTCATTTTAAAAGCATTCGCATTGTATGTGTAAATGATTTAAATGAAAAGGGGGTTAAAATAATAAAAGAGATAACGAATAGAGAAACTAGGTCCCTAGGGTTGTGGCAAGACCCCAGGATCAATTCTAATATCGTGACTGCATTGGTCTCTTTTTGCCCAGCATTTGTAGATATAGTTTTGGGGTGGGGATCTCAACTATTTCAAAGTTATGACCCAGGGGTTAAGTCTGCAAGGGTGGGGCAGACCATGGGGTCAATTCTAATATCATGACTGCATTCGTCTTTTTATGCCCAACAATTGCATATATAGTTTTGGAGTGGGGATCTAAACCATTTCGAAGTTATGACCCAGGGGTTCAGTCTCCAAGGGTGGGGCAGTCCCATGGGCCATCCTGGAAGCATATGTGCAATCATCTCTTTATACTCAGCAATTGTATATACCGTTAAAGAGTGGGGCTCACAACTGTTTTCAAGCTGTGACTAACAAACTAGGTCCCTAAGGGTTTGTTTGTTTGTTTGTTTATGTTTGACGGCCCATCGACGGCTGTGGTCATTTAGGGCCATGGTGATTTATTTATTTATTTTACTTTTTTAACAAACATGTGAATAGCGAAGATAAAATGGTTCATTTAAAAGTATTCGCATTGTATGTGTAGATAATAAAAAATAATAAAAGGGGGTTAAAATAATAAAAGAGATAACAAATAGATGATATGGAATATGCGATATATATATAACGTCAAAAATGATAAGGTGGGTTAAAAGACATCAGAGTCTATAAAATAGACCGATGTCTTTCAAATAGTTAAATAATGCCTTCGAATCCACGGAACTGAAAAGTGTTTTCATATCCGGGACTCGGAAGTAGTTATCACGAATGTGTTTAAAATCGGAACATTCTATTAAAAAATGCTCCACTGTAAATGGAGTGTCACATGCGTGGCATGAAGGTATATCTTCTCGTTTTAAAAGGTACGAATGAGTAGGATATGTGTGCCCAGTGCGGAGCCGAGCGAGGACAACTTCCTCTCTACGATCTTTCCGACTGGGAATAGATGTTTTAAGTTTCGGTTGTATCTTAAAAAGTTTGTTGTTGGTCTCCAGAGACCAGCGTTTCTGCCATTCATTTTGAATGGCTGTACGAATAGTAGGTTTAAAATCTGTGTATGGTAGTTTGATATTTGTTTGTTCGAGATTCAATGCATTTTTTGCTTCCCTGTCAGCAAATTCGTTGCCTTTTATTCCGACATGGCTCGGAATCCATAGTAAAGTTATTTTAGACTTTTTTAATATACGAGATATTCGAAGAGCAAGGTTTTGTACGATTGTGTTTTTAGGATCTCGTAACTGTAAACTCTGTAGGACAGATAGAGAGTCTGAACAAATAATTGCCTTTTTAATGNCAGCAAATTCGTTGCCTTTTATTCCGACATGGCTCGGAATCCATAGTGAAGTTATTTTTAGACTTTTTTAATATACGAGATATTCGAAGAGCAAGGTTTTGTACGATTGTGTTTTTAGGATCTCGTAACTGTTTGTTTGTTTGTTTGATTTTGTTTAACGCCCTATTAACAGCTAAGGTCATTTAAGGACGGCCTCCCCTGTGTGCAAGATGCATGTGTGTAGTGTATGTGTGTGTATTTTGGGAGGCTGCGATATGTTTGTGTTTGTCTCCTTGTGATAGCGCGGAACTGATACCGACTTTATAGTGCTACCTCACTGAAACATACTGCCGAAGACACCAGCAGGACAACTTTCCTCCACCAATCATTCACATTCTACAAAGATGCCGGCCGCATGGGCATCATTGCCTCATTCTGCTATGAATGCAGCCTTTGAACAACAATCCTCCACCAGTCCCTTGCAGCCTCTGCAATACGGCTCGCCATCTGTTTCTCCTGCCCGCCATCTGTTTCTACTGCCTCCCAATATGATTCGCTCACCTATTGCCAATACCCTAGGACTAAAAATCACCAGCTGCTCACATCAAGGGGACGGTTCGTCATTAGTAAAAGTCAAGAGAAACACGTACTAAACCAAGGTCTATTTTCTAGTAACATCACAAAAAAGACCGCTTCTAAATATCTTCAGACATTAAGAAGTTATCAGTTGTTACGGTTCATCTACCCGAAAATCTAATTATTGTTTTTCTGACTGTTATTGAAAGCGTAGAAACTAATCACAAGAAAACTACTGCTTTTTTTTTTTGAAGATTAATTTACTGAAGTTTGGAAGAAATTTATGAACATTTTTTCAATATGTTAAATTTAACAAGAGGCCCAGAGGGCCGGTATCGCTCACCTGAATATGTTTAAAATAATTGGTATTAAGTAGGTGCTGTAAATACATATGAAATTTCAGAAAGATCCAATCAGTACTTGAGATATAGCGAGAACAAACTTCAAACAGAGCCCCACCCCTTTGCAACCTAGAGAGGTCATATACCCACCAATTATACAAAATTGATTCCCCTTGTTTGCTATGTTTCCCATATTGGGCCCCGCCCTTCAGGCCCCTGAGGGGCCAGACCCACTGTTTATACAAAATTGGTTCCCCTTCACCCAAGGGTGCTTCATACCACATTTTGACAAAATCCTGCCATTGAAGAATTTGCTATATTTCCCCTTTTGGGCCCCTCCTTTCTGCCCCCAGGGGAGGGGAGGGGCACACTCGCTGTTTATACGAAATTAAGTCCCTTTTGCCCAAGGTAGCTCCAGAGTAAATAAGGATAAAATCCCATAATCCCGATGGTCGAAGTAGGGTTTTAAAGGTCGTGCCAGGTGAGCTAACAATGAATATATATACAAGTATATTGTTTAGTCCATTTCCGGTCGGTATTTGATGTAATGGTTCATGGCATTTTACATATTATCTGTTGTTGTTTTGGCATAAGAGGACTACGTTACACTGAGTGCAGTCACGTCTTTGATAAAAAAGAAAGTGAATGAAATTTCGTAAGAGGTGGCAGAGATGTCCAACGATTTTAAAAACAAGATGGACAATTCAGAATCGTCAGCAACTCAGATGGAGACGCGCATTGACCAAAACATCAACGTTACAGTAGGGAAAGTCCTAAACCAAGGTCTATTTTCGTTCATATCTGGAGATCAGCAATCCTATGACGTCAATGTTTATGATGTTCACATTTCAAGTCAGACGCCTAATTTCACTGTGTTACGTACTCCTGCAATAACCAATCGAGAAACGGGTCCCACTTTTCCAATACTCACCTGTTTGGAACCCCAAATATCAGCCGAGGGTATAATAGGAACACCCTAAAATACTGAAAAGCCAACTTCAACTGGTAAAATGAAACAAAGAAAAAGGAAATAAACTGGTCTTCTAATAGACAAGCTGAGCAATTCATAGAAACCATTTGCGATGAAGATAACGCAAACCGTGGGGAGGAATTCAAAAATACGGTTTTTAACACTGGTTCTTGTTGTATGTGTTCTATGTGTCAGACAGTGGTCATGTAGTGTTTGTTTGTTTGTTTGTTTATGTTATGTTATATGGGTGATGATTTGTGACCAGAAGCAAGCTGGGATGAAGGGCTACAAAGTTTGTTCAAATGAATGACCTTCACCCATATCTAAGGTCACAGAGGTCAAATATGTTAAAAACTTTAAACAACTTCTTAATAACAAAAATGCCCAGGGTGATGCTATTTGCTACTGGCCAAATATCATCACCCTGTGCATTTTGGAAAATTAGACCTGTTCAAATTTGGTCAAAATACCTCCATCCCAAAAGGAAGAAGGATTAAAGCTTTTCCTCTATATCCTTTATTGAGTCCCGCCTCTTTGCCCCCAGGGGGGTCAGACCCACTGTTTATACCAAATTAGTTCCCCTTCGGGTGCTTTATACCAAATTCCGACAAAATCCTGTCATTTCTACAGAATAAAGATTTGAAGAATTTGCTATGTTTCCCCTATTGGGCATTGGTCCTCTACCCCAATGGCGGGCTATAATCACCGTTAATACAAAGTCCCCTTGGTCCAAGGGTGCTCAACAATAAATCAGGATAAAATCCTTTACTCCCTGTGGTTGAGGAAGGATTTTAAAGGTTTTACCTCTATTTCCCCTATTGGGCCCCGCCCTTCTGCCCCCCTAGGTGACCACAATCACCGTTTATACAAAATTGAGTCCCCTTGACCCACGGATGCTCCAAACTAAATTAGGATAAAATCCCTTAATCCCTATGGCAGAAGAAGGATTGTATTAATTTATTTAAGGTTTTATCTCTATTTCTCCTTTTTTGGCTCCAACCCTCTGCGGGCCACATTTATGGTGTATACAAAATTGTGTCCCCTTGATCCAGGGAACCTCAAGACTAAATAAGGATAAATCCCTTAATCACAAGGATGCTCCATAAAGGTTTTACCTCTATTTCCCATATTCGACCCGTCCCTTTGCCCCCATGGGGTCCATAATCACCATTTATACAAAATTGAGTTCCCTCGGCCCAAGATGCTCCAGACTAAATTACATATCCCTAATCGTGTATATTGTGTTAAGAGTAACGGGTTGATACGGATGATGGGACATGTATATCGTGCAGGCTTTAATTGACACCGGGAGGGGGGACCATACTGATAGCGGGCAGGCTCGTAACCTTATCCCCGTCACGTTACAATAATATCCTTTCTAACATTTTGATTTGTTTTTCTTCAAAATATAGGTGATCCTTAGCAAATGCGAGTAGTTTGTTTGTTTGTTTATGTTTAACGGCCCATCGACGGCTGTGGTCATTTAGGGCCATGGTGATTTATTTATTCACTTTACTTTTTTAACAAACATGTGAATAGCGAAGATAAAATCAGATAAAATGGTTCATTTTAAAAGTATTCGCATTGTATGTGTAGATAATTAAAAATAATAAAAGGGGGTTAAAATAATAAAAGAGATAACGAATAGATGATATGGAATATGCGATATATATATAACGTCAAAAAGGATAAGGTGGGTTAAAAGACATCAGAGTCTATAAAATAGACCGATGTCTTTCAAATAGTTAAATAATGCCTTCGAATCCACGGAACTGAAAAGTGTTTTCATATCCGGGACTCGGAAGTAGTTATCACGAATGTGTTTAAAATCGGAACATTCTATTAAAAAATGCTCCACTGTAAATGGAGTGTCACATGCGTGGCATGAAGGTATATCTTCTCGTTTTAAAAGGTACGAATGAGTAGGATATGTGTGCCCAGTGCGGAGCCGAGCGAGGACAACTTCCTCTCTACGATCTTTCCGACTGGGAATAGATGTTTTAAGTTTCGGTTGTATCTTAAAAAGTTTGTTGTTGGTCTCCAGAGACCAGCGTTTCTGCCATTCATTTTGAATGGCTGTACGAATAGTAGGTTTAAAATCTGTGTATGGTAGTTTGATATTTGTTTGTTCGAGATTCAATGCATTTTTTGCTTCCCTGTCAGCAAATTCGTTGCCTTTTATTCCGACATGGCTCGGAATCCATAGTAAAGTTATTTTAGACTTTTTTAATATACGAGATATTCGATGAGCAAGGTTTTGTACGATTGTGTTTTTAGGATCTCGTAACTGTAAACTCTGTAGGACAGATAGAGAGTCTGAACAAATAATTGCCTTTTTAATGCGGTGTTCATCGATATGGTCGAGGGCCAAACCAATGGCGCATGCTTCAGCAGAAAAGATGGAGGCGCCGTCTGGTAGTCGGACTGAAGTGCAAGTATTGGCAGTACAGCAGGCTGCTGCCACTTTCTCACCTTCTTTGGAGCCATCGGTGTAAAGTTGTGTATGAGAAGGGTAATTCGAAATGCATTCCCGAAAGGAGGATTTGTGTTCTTCGGGCATAACACTTGATTTCCCTCGCTCATGTAATGTAAAGTTAAAATCGGGGGTTTGAATGGTCCACGGAGGAACATCAGATATGTTAAATTCAGCTATGTCCGTCAATTTTATGTTGAGTTCTTGCAGGAAATTCAAAATTCGGATACCAAATGTTGGCAGAAGTTTTTGGTTTTGCGTAAATATGTTTTGGTATTTGGGGTTGAATACTTGGTTGAAAGCAGGATTTTTAGGGTTTGATTTTAATTGAGTTGCAAATTGTAATGAAAGTTTTATTCTTCTGTCATAAAGGGATGGTTCATTTGCTTCCACGTACAGGCTTTTTACAGGTGTTGTTCGAAAAGCTCCCAGGGCAAGACGTAGCCCTTGGTTATGGATTGGATCTAGCATCTGAAGGTACGAACTGCGCGCTGACCCGTATACCATAGAACCATAATCCAGTTTTGTTCGAATAAGTGATCTGTATAGGCGCAAAAGCATTTCACGATCCGCTCCCCAATGCAAATGCGAGTACTATAGGACATTTCGTCCACACATATTTCTAACGAACAAGACCGAATTTTGGCTTACTTTACATACAGTTTATCAAAAATTAAACAATCGTAATGCATTAACACATCGGAAATAGTAAATAAGTGCATTTGTAACAATGTAAGTTAATTTACAGATGGACGAAATGTATCGTATATAGAAAGTGGGTCGCGGGACGTTTCGTCCACACATTTAACGTTCTCATTGTATTAGTGCGTGTAAGAGAAATCCCCTCGCAGTTGACGATGTCATAGTTAGTTTGTCCAGTGTGTCACGGCCACACTTTACTCCGTCTACACATTACTCTCGATGGACTATGGATGGAACTGTGCCGAAATGGAGAATAAAAATCTACAGGGTTGTGTGATCCGAGTATGTGAGGGTAAATGTGGTCAACAAGGTGTGTGATCCGAGTATGTGAGGGTAAATGTGGTCTTCAAGGTTTTGTGATCAGAGTATGCGAGGGTAAATTTTGTCTACAGTAAGTTCGTGTGATCTGAATGTTTTGGTAAATATGCAATGGATTGGTATGATTGTTGAAATTTGGAATAATTTAATTATTGTAGCTAGAGTACAAAGAGCTTCTACATTTTGAGTCCAAAATATTCCAAAACTTATGTTTTGTCTGTTTTCTTTTTTTATTAAGAATGGAACCAAATATACCAGGGATATTTATTATTAAACAAAGACTTGAAGTAACACGTTAGCAGCATTCATGTAACTTCGTACTCTTTTAATATAAATAATTGACTCAATATAAAATAACCTCTAACGACATCTATAACCACCAGTACCATACAGTAAATATACAGCAACGCACAGGAATCCGGAATTTTATTTGTATTCAGAGTCCGTATCATCAACATCAACATGCTCCAGACTAACAGAAAAATATAGAGTCAAACAATTAAGACTCAATTATGTGCACAAGATTTTTAGGTCACCTGAGACAAAGTCTCAAGTGACCTATTGCGATCGCCTTTTGTCCGTCGTCGTCCGTCGTGCGTCCGTAAACAATTTACATTTTCGACTTCTTCTCCAAAACCCCTGAACCAATTTCAATGAAATTTTGCAGGGACCTTCCATGGACAAAGGTCAACAAAAATAGT
>NW_018408764.1:110297-146129 GCF_002113885.1 Mizuhopecten yessoensis | reverse complement strand
CCCAAGGGCTGTAGGGTGGGGCTCAAAGGAGTCAGTGTGCTAAAATTTCTTCATTTTCCTTGTTAAGAATCAGAGGTGCTAGTTTCAAATCCTTTTTAGTCTAAATCTGTATGCTAGATATTGAATAAGGTGGTTTTATTGTTTTTTGTCACTTTGAATAATATTTCTGTTCATGTTAAAAACAAAATCAACTCTCTGTATAAATATATCAGGTGACCGTTAAGGCCCATGGGCCTCTTGTTTATGGAAAATGTCCACCCTACTTAAACCTAAACTTCATAAAAGTGTCAGGGGTTCATCAGCATAACACACGATCATGTCTTTTTAATTGTGTTGTTCCACCATGTAAAGGGAAAGATACCTGTACTTTTTATTTTAACGCGATACATGACTGGAATAGTATGCCTGACAAAATCAAGGCTATAAAATCCATATATGCATTTAAGGCAGCAGTGAAGAAACATCTCGCTTTTAAATTTCAAAATTCATGCTG
Organism: Mizuhopecten yessoensis; assembly: GCF_002113885.1. NCBI lineage: Eukaryota > Metazoa > Mollusca > Bivalvia > Pectinida > Pectinidae > Mizuhopecten > Mizuhopecten yessoensis. The sequence goes on along the minus strand of NW_018408764.1, from coordinate 145,636 downwards.
ATAACACAATTATATATGATTGCGGTGGCACAAAACAAGTAGACTTTGCTGGTAGGGGGATCCCCAACCCTAAGAAAACAAACTTTGTGTCACTGCAATCCACGTGCTGACGACATCTGTACCGTATTATTATTATTTTTTTTTAAATATAAATAGTTGGAAAGTCACGTACATATTTTGAGTTGGGCTAACTATTTAAACCTGAACATATATATATGTGTGTTTTTTAGAGTATATAGTCATTACGGAATTACGGACAATAAAGTTAATATGTTGTCATTCATTCCCTCCTGCAAAAATCTTTCCCCGTGATCAATATAACATGGACCCCATTGGAAATAAGCTTTCGAGCTTTCATGGGCTATCCTCAGGTTTATAGATCAATGTTTGTATTGTATTAATTGTATAAATATAATTACCTATATCTTAAAATCAGTTATGAATTTTAGTTTCATATATAATATAATATTTTAAGATAATACAATATTTTATTACTGACGATAATTTAATGCATGTAGGTTCATTAATATTTGAGCGTCCAGAGAGCTTGTAGGAAGGGGATGCCCTAATCACCTGCTCCTTGGACTGCCCCAAAACCTGTGATATTCTGTTTAAATTTTTTAGTAATATAAATGTATGTTGTACTGTAATATGTATGTCAACTGTCATGTTACATGTGATGTCTATGATCTATTTCCTGAAATAAACATTATTATTATTTAGAGCTGAAGATAAATGTATATTTAAAGTCGGCGTCATAGTATATATAAAACCTAGTTACAATTAAAGAAGTTGTATTTTATGATAAACTTGGTACCAAGGATTGAAAAATCGAGCTTAAACGAACTGGTGTAAGATCTGCATTGACGCAAGCCGTACTACAGGTTTCCTGACCCTGTTCGTCGTCACTAACATCCAACTCGGACGATTCCGATTAACTTATAACCTCAAAATTGGTGCTGTTTGGCTCAAACAGGATTGGCTGAATGTCCAGTGTGAAGGAAACTTCTGGAATATCCTCTTTGTCACTAAAATCAACGGAATCCCCGGTACCAACTAGTTGCTGTGTATATAGCTTGAAACAGGCGTTCGTTGCAAATGACGTCATAGCTCTTCCGGTTTCACGAACGATAACTCGTGCTAACTTGTATTTGAGATTTTTAATACCGGTTACAAAATTTGCTGATTTTTGTAACTTTCGTTTCAAAATATTTTTCATTATATCTAATGAATAATGCAAAAAATGTGAAAATGAAATGGGGTTTTATTCACCTTTAAGATGAAATGGTATTAACTGTTAAAACGGCTTGCCATAGTATGATGTTTTCATTTCTACATTACAAGTTGAAACAAAATTGCATATTACATGTAAATCCTGCTGTTTGAGTAAAACTCTAACAGCAGGATATACATGTTGTTCCAACATATTTCTCGTTTTCAGCAAATAAATACTGATAAATTAAATTAAAATATATTATAGTATGTGTCGGTACAAGTGTAACAGGAGAGTAGAAAAAAAATGAATGATATTTTTGAAATGATTTGTTGTTTTCATGTCAAAGAAAGCATATTATGCTATGTTTCAAGTATTAGCTCACCTGGCACGAAGTGCTAAGTGAGCTCATGACGTGGTGCGTCGTCCAGCGTCAATATTTTACTTTAAACGACTTCTTAATAACCGAAAGGCCTAGGGTGATGATATTTGGCCAGAAGCAAACTGGGATGAAGGTCTGCAAAGTTTGTTCAAATAAATGACCTTCATCTATTTTCAAGGTCACAGGGGTCAAATATGTTAAACGCTTTAAACAACTTCTTCTCAATAACCAAAATTCCCCGGGTGATGATATTTGGCCAGTAGCATGCTGGGATGAAGGGCTACCAAGTTTGTTCAACCAAATGACCTTCACCCATTTTCAAGGCCTAGTATAATGTCACAGGGGTCAAATATGTTAAAAACCTTTAAACAACTTCTACTGAATAACCAAGAAGCTTCGGATAATGATATTTGGCCAGTAACATGCTGGGATAAAGGGCTACCAAGTTTGTTCAAACAAATGACCTTTACTTATATTCAAGGTAACAGGGGTCAAATATGTTTAAAACCTTGAAACAACTTCTTCTGAATAACCAAGAAGCTTCGGATAATGATATTTGGCCAGTAACATGCTGGGATAAAGGGCTACCAAGTTTGTTCAAACAAATGACCTTCATCTATTTTCAAGGTCACAGGGGTCAATTATGTTAAACATCTTTTAACATCGATATCTATAGAATTTAAACCATCTGTCTTTGACTCAAAATGAATGGCAGAAACGCTGGTCTCTGGAGACCAACAACAAACTTTTTAAGATACAACCGAAACTTAAAACAACTATTCCCAGTAGGAAAGATCGTAGAGAGGAAGTTGTCCTCGCTCGTCTCCGCACTGGGCACACATATCCTACTCATTCATACCTTTTAAAACGAGAAGATATACCTTCATGCCACGCATGTGACACTCCATTTACAGTGGAGCATTTTTTAATAGAATGTTCCGATTTTAAACACATTCGTGATAACTACTTCCGAGTCCCGGATATGAAAACACTTTTCAGTTCCGTGGATTCGAAGGCATTATTTAACTATTTGAAAGACATCGGTCTATTTTATAGACTCTGTGTTTTTAACCAACCTCATCCTTTTTGACGTTATATATATATCGCATATTCCATATCATCTATTCGTTACCTCTTTTATTATTTTAACCCCCTTTTTCTATTTTTTATTATCTACACATACAATGCGAATACTTTTAGAATGAACCATTTTATCTGATTTTATCTTCCCTATTCACATGTTTGTTAAAAAAGTAAAATAAATAAATAAATCTCCATGGCCCTAAATGACCACAGCCGTCGATGGGCCGTTAAACATAAACAAACAAACAAAATCGCCGACAGAACCTCATCCATTACGTCGCTGAGCTCATATAGTTTCTTATTGTCCTCGTTTTGTTTTTCAAACATGTCTAGAATCTCTGGGATCAACTGATTAGATGTAGGCCTAGACAATGACGGCGATTGTTGCGATGCTGATGTCGAACGTTTTGGAGAACGAGACAAAGAATCCATAATGAACTTTCCTAAACAATAAACTAGGTATTTTGGTGAGAATATCAAATTATCTTGGCATCACTAACAATGGGCCCCACGTTGGGCGCCAATGTGACAATTTCCATTGTCATCAGATTTAGTTAGGGGACCGGCCAGTGGGCCAAGTATAATTTTGACCAGAAAACACCACTCTAAGACTTCAAATCTCTTTAAAAGTGTATTCAGGATGAATCAATTAATACAACATCATTACAAACATGTTAAATTAGCAAAAGGGCAAAATGTATAAGAGCTGAGCTAAGTAAAATGACAGAGTGTTGAAAACACGTCTGCACGGTTTAAGTGGCAGGCTCAGTCTCTCGAACAAAGGACGTCGATTTACAAAGACAACTACGGACGAATTGACTCGCACTCTTACGCCAGCTGGACACTATGGAAAGAGACACTAAAGACAACTCGACAACATTACTTTACAGCACTTCGACCTGCGCAGGCTAACAATAAGTGCTCGGACCGGCTACCCAGGTGTAGCGGCTAAATATAGATCGCTCCACCTGGACAGCGATAAAAGCACATGTTACAGGTAAACAATGACACTCGCTCACCTCTCTTATTACAACACACATATACATACAGATATACACATATCAATACATGAAATAAATAACTACAAGATTGAACTACGTGACAATATTCTAGTAGCAAATATTTCATCGGATGTTTTATAAAACAATTTTAATGCTCCAGAAGGTTTTTGGCCCAAAAACAAACAAAATATTTCAGATCAGTTTCAAAATAACGATTGTTGCCTACGATAGATGCCCTGTCATTGAGAGGGCGTGTACGTTAAAAACGCTGTTATTTATTATATTTGAGCTTCCTTTTGATATCTTCTTGATGTAAATAATAAAATATTGTTTTATTTAAATGATCTCAAAATGATCACAAGAAAATTGGTTAGATTCTGTTTTAACTAATGCTTTAAAGTGACATTGGGCCCATTCTGCAGACGACAGCTGGACCCGCTAGTTTCGTTTTGAAACCGAGGTTATTTGGGAAATCTATATTTAGCATCACCGAAGAGGTACAATAACGGTGGTTTGCTGTTGGAGCAATTGTATGCCTCCATCGAAAGTGATAGGGTAAAAAATAAGGAAAAAAAATAAGTACGAAATCACGTACCCTTACTCTATCAAAGATATCTTTGCATGCACTGGCGGCAAGATTGTTTCATTAGAAGCAAGAAAGAATTGTCAAAGCTTGAATCTCTGGTTCATTTAAACAAAAATCTTCATTTTCACTTTCCTCTTCATAATTCGACAAAGAAGAATGAGAAGTGGTACTAAGATCACTTGTACTACAATATGTGCTAAGATCACCTGAAGTTGATGTATCATCAGAGTCATCACACTCGGACAGTTTGCTAGTATCACTATCAGACATAGTGAGCGACATCGAGTCCGACATGTCGATTGACATTTCCTAATAACTTCCTCCAATGTCAGTTTCTGGGATGCAGCCGAATCCTCAACATCGTGATGTGCATGTAAATATTTATTTTCAAGGTGATGTTCACTCGCGGGTGCTCAAGGTAAAACCCGGAAACTGGTAGTGAAGGACTTTCTTGAATTTCTGCCAAGCACTCGCCTATAAAGATATATAAGTATTAAGTCAGATGAGTAAATTTATTATGTGAATAGAGTGTACTCCAACTTTTAACATGCACATGAAAAACTACTGGATGTCTTTTATCATCATGATGATTGATCAATGCAGTACAGTGTTGGGAATCGGAAGAATAATCATAATCGAAAAACCTTTCATGAACGATTAATCGATTATAATCGGAGTTTACAAACTCAGGTAATTTCTTTCGAACCCCAGCCCAACAAGAGACTTAATAAGAAATGGAGCAAACACAATATGTCCCCAAACGTTGTTTGTCATAATGATAAGAATATTTCTGGGGATCCCAAACTGAATGTAATTTTCACATACAGAGATTTTTCTCCATAAGTAATATGCAATAAATAGGTCATTGAGATAATATTACTATCTGGTACAGTTGGGACAGGATATTCCGCATGAACAACATTATCTGTATCCTCAACAGCTGCCAAATCCAATACTGGTTCCAATATTTCTTGGCATTTTTGTTCTTCCTATGTACGATACGGCACACTGATGGATTCATCATCCACATACAGTTTCTTAATTCTTTTGACTGTCGCTACAAAATGGAAATGAATTTGTCTGATTAACAACTTCCTACAATAACATATTCATAAAAAAAAAAAAAATATGATAATACAAATGTAGTTAAAAATATGATTTAACAATGTAACAGGAAGAGGATCATGGCGAACATACAATTTTCACTGCTCCGACGACTTTTAAAGATGCTTATTTTAACAAGTGTATCTATTTCGTATTATTTCCACAGATTTTGATAACACTTAAAGTAACTTTTAGGTGCAGAGTTTAAAATGTTTGCATAGGAATGTCAGTTGTCACAGACTTGCACAAGTCCTAATGACAATAAATTGCAAGAATATTTTTTTTATAATTCAATCTGTTATTACGGTAAAAAAAAATGACTGTCTTTGTCAGATACAAGGGGAGATGATCAGGGTAAACAATAACAACACGGAACCAGTTTATTTTAGGGCTAGCGAGGGTCCCAGGGAGTCTTGACATAGGGACTGAATGCCAGTCTAGTGTCTGTCACACAGTTTGTCGGTTTCTCATTTATTGTGATACGTATCGTAACAGAACTATGAAGGGAAAAAAAATAAGGCGCCCAATGACCTAAAAACTACATTCATGTTTTTTCAGGAAAGAACCACGTTTAAGTTAAAACACATCTACCGCAATAATTAAAAAAAAAAAAAAAAAAAAAACACCGAAAAGTTTTTGAAGCCCATGTTGTCTAAAGTTAATTTTTCTATTAAACAAATTTCGGATTTTTTTCGTTAAATCACAAACATTGGAAAGTAATAGCTACTGTCTGAACGGGTTATTTCAGATGCGTTTTTGGGGATATTTAATATTTTTCAATTTATATGATTAATAACTCATTTTAATTGTCTAAAGTGGTACTATAATGGGGATTTTTTTTTATGTTTTTAAGGTCACCCGAGCTTAAGCTCAAGTGACCTATTGATATCCGTCTTCGTCCGTCGTCGTGTGTCGTCCGTTAACATTTTACATTTTCAACTTAAGCTGAAATACTGGCAAAGGGATTTCATTAATATTTCATATGAAGGTTACTGACATCTCCCTGACCAAGTGGTGTTATTTTTCGGGTCGATCAGAAATCCATTGTTTCAGTGAGGTAGCTCTATAAAGTCGGCATCAGTTTCGCGCTATCACAAGGAGACAAACACGAACATATCGCAGCCTCCCAAAATACACACACATACACTACACGCATGCATCTTGCACCCAGGGGAGGCCGTCCTTAAATGACCTTAGCTGTTAATAGGACGTTAAACAAAATCAAACAAACAAACAAACGAAATCCATTATGGCCGCCACGGCCGCTTTTTTGAAAAACTATTTCAAACTTTAAGTCAAGTTCTGCTGGGCCGATTGAACTGAAACTTTGTAGGAATGATCGACTCATGGTCCTGACAAAGTGTTGTTATTTTTCGGGTCGATCAGAAATACAATTTGGCTGCCATGGCCGCTATTTTGAAAATACCTATTTCAAACTTAAAAACAAGTTCTAATAGGCCGATCTAACTGAAAATCGGTCTAGGAATGATCAGCTTATGGTCCTGACAAACTTAACTTGACGTTATACTTCACAATTTGTTACTCAAATTTGTACATATTTCAACAACAACAAAAATACTGTAGGACTCGGGAGATATTTTAAATAATTGATATTGAATTTACGTTTTCTATGGAATGAATGATTTTTGGTTGATATTGGGTGTCAAAACTTCTTTCGCCAATTATTAGCTCACCTGGCACAAAGAACTACTTTTTGACGTTGGCAGAGATTAAAGGGAGTGCAAGGACCGTAACTCTGCGTGGAGATTTACTTAAATCTATTTCTTGAAGTACTGGAGGGAATTTTCTGAAACTTCACATGTAGCTTCCCCATGATCCCTAGATGTGCCCATACAATTTTGCATCTAATTGGAAAATTAAAATTGCCGCCAGGCAGCGATCTTGGAGTTTTGCAGTTGAAGTTTGTTATCGCTATTTCTCTGAAAGTTCTCGATTGATCTTTTTCAGATAACTTGTGTATGTTCTCCCTGTTTCAAAATGATTTCGAGGAAGAGAAGAAAAAATAGGAAAGTAAAGAAAAGGTCAGTCTTACATAGATCCAATAAATATCATTCGATGGTGGGCGCGAAGATCTCTGGTATCTTCTGAGGTGCGTTCGTAACGCTGTCCGGAACGTCCCGTACAGCCAGAACATGTTCCGAATACGCCGGCACAAAATTCTCAATAGCAGGTGCAACAGAAAATCCAAAATGGCCGACAGTTGTCGTAGTTTCTTCAAATGCAGTAAATAAAGTTGTTTTTTTTTTGAAACATTAGCTGCCGTACAACAGCACACGTGTGCTGGACACGAAAACGAAGATGTCAACTGTGAGTATTTAATTGAATATGTAATATGTTTAATTAATGTCAAAACGTGTTTTTGTTCTGGCATGTGTTCGTGTTTACCTAATTCCTGTAGGAACTCTATCTAAATCAGAGATTTATAACGATAGAGTTTCTATCGTTATAAATCTCTGATTTAGATAGAGTTCCTACAGGAATTAGTGTTAACCGTACAGGAATCGGACTTTCTAGAATTAAATAAATTAATATATTAATAAAAACATTAGCCAATTATATTAATTATTGAATTATAGAACGTCCGATTTCTGTGATTTAATCACAGTGATTCGGAGGAGATATTCTTTATAAACCAAGCAATATTGATAACTGATTGTTATAAAAGCAATTTGAAATCAATTTAAAAATAAATCCAAGATATGCCTACGTTCTGAAAAAAGGTAAAGTATCAAATGTATCTGTAGAATGTGAAAATAAAAATTATCCGGGCACATTTTAAAAACTCAGTATGATTTATAAAGAAAGTTTTACCAAAATGGTTCACTTAAAAAGAAATCGGCATATAGTTTTGTTGGAGTTTCTTTTTCATCTTAAATCAATATATATTCAGATATTACATCTACCCTCCAACCTGTGGGGAACAATACATACATTTCTGTATTTATTTATATTTTCTCAGTGACACCAGAAGAAACAGAAAATACTTTGTTCACATGCACAAGGTGTAACGGGTGGTTTGTAAATGGGTAACAATATGCGGCTCATCCATGTGCTGCTACTGATCATGAAATTGATGATGAGCCTGTCGCTTCTGGATCTCGGCCATCTGCTCAAGGTCCCAAGGTACATCATCAAAATGACATAAAAGCGCAACATTAAAGCTCATTCAAGAATTTCATGTTCGTAAAGAAAAGCAAGAATTAGGATTTTGTAGAAAAAAAGAAATGTGGGCACAGATTCACGAGGAAAGCCCCAGTCGAGCCTGAGAGGAAAACAAGGGCTACATGTAAAAGATCTTTCAGCTCCAAAGATTTAGTGGAAATTTTCAAAGCCTATATTGAAGATCAAAAAAAGAAGAGAAACAAACGTGAAGAGATGCATGGACAGAAATAAGATTTAATGAAAAGTCTTATATCTGCTATATCAGGTCCCAATATCAAGGGGTCCCAAGGGCAAGGTTGTTGTTCCCAAGGACAATCTGTCACACAGTACCAAACTCAAGGTATCCAAGGAAATCAAGGTCATGGTGTTTCAAGGTCACAAACTCAAAGTCATGGGTCCCAAGCCTAATGTAACCAACAATGGTACAAAGACTAATACCAAGGTCATGGAACAAAAGGACATGTCTTTTGAAACAGTCCAAGTGTAAAAGGCTAAATTCAAAGATATTACAGTGTTTCTTCCTATAATGTTTTATTGAATAGATTTTAAAAACAATCTAGTTATGGTACTGCAGTATCTAATGTCCAGTGCTTCATTTTATCAATTCACTGTGTAACTTTTGGTTCATAAGTAAAAACAGCATAATCCGGGACATGCTAATCTCTTTGGTAACCTATTTTTAGCTCACCTGGCCCGAAGGGCCAAGTGAGCTTATCCCATGGTGCAGCGTCCGTCGTCCGTCAACTTTTTCCTTTAAAATGCTACTTGTCCTGAATGGCCCAGAGGATTTTGACCAAATTTGGTCAGGAGCATCATTGGCCAAAGGGTTCTCAGTTTTGTATAAACGGAGGGTATAACCCCCCTGGGGGAAGAGGGGCGGGGCCAAATAGAGGGAAAATAGGTAAATCTTTAAAAAATCTTCTTCTCCTCAACCAATAGAAGGATTTTGACCAAATTTGTCCTAGAGCATCTTTGGCCAAAGGGTTCTCAGTTTACGCAAAACCAAAAACTTCTGCCAACATTTGGTATCCGAATTTTGAATTTCCTGCAAGAACTCAACATAAAATTGACGGACATAGCTGAATTTAACATATCTGATGTTCCTCCGTGGACCATTCAAACCCCCGATTTTAACTTTACATTACATGAGCGAGGGAAATCAAGTGTTATGCCCGAAGAACACAAATCCTCCTTTCGGGAATGCATTTCGAATTACCCTTCTCATACACAACTTTACACCGATGGCTCCAAAGAAGGTGAGAAAGTGGCAGCAGCCTGCTGTACTGCCAATACTTGCACTTCAGTCCGACTACCAGACGGCGCCTCCATCTTTTCTGCTGAAGCATGCGCCATTGGTTTGGCCCTCGACCATATCGATGAACACCGCATTAAAAAGGCAATTATTTGTTCAGACTCTCTATCTGTCCTACAGAGTTTACAGTTACGAGATCCTAAAAACACAATCGTACAAAACCTTGCTCTTCGAATATCTCGTATATTAAAAAAGTCTAAAATAACTTTACTATGGATTCCGAGCCATGTCGGAATAAAAGGCAACGAATTTGCTGACAGGGAAGCAAAAAATGCATTGAATCTCGAACAAACAAATATCAAACTACCATACACAGATTTTAAACCTACTATTCGTACAGCCATTCAAAATGAATGGCAGAAACGCTGGTCTCTGGAGACCAACAACAAACTTTTTAAGATACAACCGAAACTTAAAACATCTATTCCCAGTCGGAAAGATCGTAGAGAGGAAGTTGTCCTCGCTCGGCTCCGCACTGGGCACACATATCCTACTCATTCGTACCTTTTAAAACGAGAAGATATACCTTCATGCCACGCATGTGACACTCCATTTACAGTGGAGCATTTTTTAATAGAATGTTCCGATTTTAAACACATTCGTGATAACTACTTCCGAGTCCCGGATATGAAAACACTTTTCAGTTCCGTGGATTCGAAGGCATTATTTAACTATTTGAAAGACATCGGTCTATTTTATAGACTCTGATGTCTTTTAACCCACCTTATCCTTTTTGACGTTATATATATATCGCATATTCCATATCATCTATTCGTTATCTCTTTTATTATTTTAACCCCCTTTTATTATTTTTAATTATCTACACATACAATGCGAATACTTTTAAAATGAACCATTTTATCTGATTTTATCTTCGCTATTCACATGTTTGTTAAAAAAATAAAAAAATAAAATAAATCACCATGGCCCTAAATAACCACAGCCGTCGATGGGCCGTGAAACATAAACAAACAAACAAACAAAACCTATCTTGACAAAGTTAAATTGTCTGAAGGACTAGTTATGGACAGACAGTGTCTGTCGTCTGATTATAATTATTTTTTGTAAACAATTGACTCCTATTAATGAAACTCTCATGGAATAAGAAAGTTTTGCAAAATGTTCAAGATATATGCTATCCAAAATGCCACTCAAGCAGGGTATTCCATAGTACAACAACCACGCTTGTAATTCGGTCGCTTTGAAATTGTTGTAATTTTTTTCAAGGTCACGTGGAAGCCGTTCCATAGATTCTGGAGGTTGTATTTTCTTCAGGCGCTTTGAAATTTCCTTCAGATGCTTTCCTACGAAATAAGTCTTGTCACTTTCAGTAGGGGGAAACCTTTTATGAAGGAGAGTTTTTGTGACACCAAGTAAAAACACAATGCATGTAATCTGGTGGTATACCATTCACTAGATCAAAACCTTTTAATGTTACTATACCTGAAATACCTTTAAACCCCTTTTTCTTGTTGCTTACTGAAGAGTTTTGCATGCAATCAATCACATCCTCTGAAGTTCTTTTATGGAATTTCTCTTCCTCTTTCCGATGTGGGAAAGATAAACTGTGGCCTTTTCCTTGCATAACTGTTTTGCCTGGGTTCTCACATTATGCAGCATTCCTTTCCATTATACTGAATCATATTAAGAACCAATGCCTTAGCTGGAAGGTCGAATGTTCCACATATCACAGAAAATTGTACAGCGACTTCATCTCCATTCACATGAATCGGCAACCCATCATCATATAAGTGATTCATCGAGGAAGAGAATGTCGATAGAAACTGCTGAAAGGGTGGTTTACCTTTCCCTTGCCATATTCCAGCAAGAATGACATTGTCACAGGCAAATCTTGCCAGAGGACTAAGCTCATTAATTGCCATGAATAGGGGCCATAACTGTACTTTCGATGAAGAATATAGATTAACTCCATCAGTATTAAACAAAAGAGTCAGGTTATGCAATTGGTTTCTTCCACCAAGAAATCCATCTGGATGCATTAGTTGTCTGTACAAAAATCCATCTGTAATATCTGTTATGACATCAGGTTGAACAGCCTGTCTTTCAGGTGTACGTCTCTTAGATTTCACAATATCTTCCCAAATTCCTTAAAAGACAGAAAGATTTATAGTTTTGTACAATTCTAAGTTTATGTTGACACCACGATAAAAAATCACCTCAGGGTACTAGTCTAAATCAGGTTGATCAAATGGAAGACTTAACTGAAATCATGTTGGGTTTGAAAAAAAAAAGAAATACTTTTGTCTGTTAGCTTATACAGAACTTTAAGAACAGATATTAAATCATCATTATTTAATCATCTAAAGTAATCTGTACTCAAAAATGCAAGCTTTATAATGACTCGTACAAATTATTTATTTTTTCTTGAAGGGCAAGTGAGCTTATGTTATGGTGCGGCGTCCGTCGTCCGTCTGTCCGGCGTCATATTTTTAGGTCACCTGAGACATTGTCTCAAGTGACCTATTGCGATCGCCTTTTGTCCGTCGTTCGTCCGTAAACAATTTACATTTTCGACTTCTTCTCCAAAACCCCTGAACCAATTTCAATGAAATTTTGCAGAAACCTTCCATGGCCAAAGGTCAACAAAAATAGTTGCCGGTTTGGGCCCCAGCCCTCAGGGGCCTGAGGGCGGGGCCAAAAAGGGTCAAATTGTCTAAAATTTCAAAAATCTTCTTCTCCAAAACCCCTGAACCAATTTCAATAAAAATTTACAGGGAACTTCCATGGACAACAACAGAAATAGTGACCGGTTTAGTCCCAAGCCCCCAGGGGCCTGAGGGGCGGGGCCAATAAATGTCAAATGACTAAAATTTCAAAAATCTTCTCCTCAAGACTAAGATATGGTAGAATCAAATACTCTTCATATATGGAAGGGTCATAAGGTGCTTTACCAAAATTGTAAATTTCTTGACCCTCACGTTTCTGGGGAGGGGGTAAACTTTACTATAGTTTATATAGGGAAATCACATTTTGGACCAACATTTGTTTAATTTCCATTGGAAGTAATTCAATTTGGGTTAGCATTATCAGTATTAGGTAGCAGTTTGATAATATGCACATATGAGCCCTGACTGACCNGGGGGGGGCAAAATTTATTATGGTTTATAATGGCAAATGATACTTTGAATATTACATGTTAATAACTTGATTGGATTATAACCTTGAGTTGACATTTTGATACTTTGAAAATTTTGAGCCAGCCCTACCCCCAAAGGTGGTTTTATTGTTTTTTGTCACTTTGAATAATATTTCTGTTCATGTTAAAAACAAAATCAACTCTCTGTAAGCTTAAGTCTATGGGCCTCTTGTTGCTTTAAACAACTTCTTTTCGGTAACAAAAATGCCTAGTGTACTGATATTGGGTCTGTAGCATGCTGGGATGAAGGGCTACCAAGTTTGTTCAAATAAATGACCTTGACCAACTTTCAAGGTCACAGGGGTTGAAATATGTGAAAATCTTCCAACAACTTCTCAATAACCAAACGGCCCAGGGTACTGATATTGGGCCTGTTGCCTGCTGGGATGAAGGCCTACCAATTTTGTTCAAATGAATGACCTTGACCCACTTTCAAGCTCACAGTGGTCAAATGTCGTAAAATCATCATACAACTTCTTCTCAATAACCAAACGGCCGAGGGTACTGATATTGGGCCTGTAGCATGCTGGGATGAAGGGCTACCAAAAGTTTGTTCAACAGAATTACCTTAACCCACTTTCAAGGTCACTGGGGTCAGATGTCTTAAAATCTTCAAACGACTTCTTCTCAATAACCAAAAGGGCCAGGGTACTGAAATTCGGCCTGTAGCATGCTGGGATGAAGGACTATCAAGTTTATTCAAACGAATGACCTTGACCAACTTTCAAGGTCACAGGGGTCAAATGTTGTAAAATCTTCAAGCGACTTCTTATCAATAAGCAAAAGGGACAGGGTACTGAAATACGGCCTGTGACATGCTGGGATGAAGGATTACAAAGTTAGTTCAAATGAATGACCTTGACCAACTTTAAAAGGTCAAAGGGGTCAGATGTCTTTAAATCGTCAAACAACTTCTTCTCAATAACCAAAAGGCCCAGGGTACTGATATTGGGCCTGTAGTATGCTGGGATGAAGGGCTACCAAGTTTCCTCAAATGAATTACCTTCATCTATTTTCAAGGTCAAAGGGGTCAAATATGTTTAAAAACTTGGAACAACTTCTTCTCAATAACATTGGGCCTGTAGCATGCTGGGATGAAGGACTATCAAGTTTGTTCAACTGAACGACCTTGACCAACTTTTTTAAGATCACAGGGGTCAAATGTCGTAAAATCTTCAAGCGACTTCTTTTCAATAAGCAAAAGGGCCAGGGTACTGAAATTCGGCCTGTAGCATGCTGGGATGAAGGACTACCATGTTAGTTCAAATGAATGACCTTGATTGATCCACTTTCAACCTTATGCCCTTGTTCGACAATCAAGGTCAGAGGCGTCATATGTTTAAATCTTTTAATAGTTTCTTATGAAATCTGAAGATTACAAGTGTTAGATTAATAACAGGTGAGCGATGCAGGCCCATTGTGCCTCTTGTTATTATTATACAAGAGGCCCAATGGGCCTGCATCGCTCACCTGGTATAAATTTCACACTTGTAACCTTAAAAGTGATCTAAAATAAAGCTACAGGCAAAATAAATTATCAGTATTTATAATAAAATTTATTCAAAAGAAGCCCTGTGATTGAAAGTCGAAAAAAGTCATTATGTTGAACAAATTTTATAGGATCTCAGGATGCCACTTGCAAAGTATTAACATCCTGGGACCCATGGTTATTCAGAAGAGGTCGTTTAAAGACTTTAAACCAATTTGACCCCTGTGACCTTGAATATATTCACTTTAACAAACATAGTAGTCCTTGACCCCAGCATGCTACTGACTAAATATCAACATCCTGAGCCTTTTGGTTATTCAGAACAAGTTTTTTTTATATGTATTTTGAACACATTTGCTCCTTGTGACCTTGAATATGATTCAAGGTCGTACATTTGAACAAACTTGGTAGCCCTTGATCCTAGTATGCTACTGACTAAATATCATCACCCTGGGCATTTTTGGTTATTCAGAAGTTGTTTGAAGTTTTAACATATTTGACCCCTATGACCTTGAATATGGGTGAAGGTCATTCATTTGAATAACTTTGTAGCCTTTCATCTCAGCATGCTACTGGCCAAATATCATCACCCTGTGCATTTTGGTTATTCAGTAGAAGTTGTTTAAAGTTTTGAACATATTTCACTCCTGTGACCTTGAATATGGGTGAAGGTCATTCATTTGAACAAACTTGGAAGCCCTTCATCTCGGCATGCTACTGGCCAAATAGCATCTCCCTGTGCATTTTGGTTATTCAGAAGAAGTTGTTCAATGTTTTTAATATATTTGACCTCTGTGACCTTGAATATAGGTAAAGGTCATTCATTTGAACAAACTTGATAGTCCTTCATCTCAGCATGCTACTGGCCAAATATCATCACCTTGGGAAAGATGGTGAAAAAGCTCTTGTAGTTCATTACTTCGTGTTAAAAGAAAATGATGGAAAGGTGTATGTTGTTGCAACTAACATAGTTTTAGCAGATACTCATTACAAATTATCAGTCAGAGGGATGCAATGGCCTACGATACAAGGATACAACATCCACGTACAAAATTCCTCCTAATGGACGTACAAAATTCGTTTTTGCCAACATCCAGAAGCAACTTAAGAATCATCTTATCTGAAATCAAAAGAGATCAACTCTATCCCGTTGAAGAAACAGAATTTGTAAATTGGTCCCTTAACAAGGGTGGCGCTGCACCTAGAATATCACGGTGCACTGCTGATTTCACATTTCACATGAAGGGCTACCAATTTTGTTCAAATAAATTACCTTTACTTATATTCAAGGTCAAAGGGGTAAAATATATTTAAAACCTTTAAACAACTTCTCAATAACCAAGAGGCCTAGGATGATGCTATTTGAGCAGTAGCATGCTGTAATAGAGGGCTACAGAGTTTGTTGAAATAAATGACCTTCACCCATTTTCAAGGCCACATGAGTCAAATATGTTTAAAACCTTTACACAACTTCTACTGAATATCCAAGAGGCATAGGCTAATGACATTTGGCCAGTTACATGCTGGGATGAAGGGCTACCAAGTTTACTCAAATGAATTACCTTCATCTATTTTCAAGGTCACAGGGGTCAAATATGTTTAAAAACTTGGAACAACTTCTTCTCAATAACCAAAAGGCCTTGGATGATGATATTTGGCCATTAACATGCTGGGATGAAGGGCTACCAAGTTTGTTCAAATGAAATATCGAACAAGGACATTAGAGGGAAAGTGGGGAAAGTTGGTAGCCCTTCATCCCAGCATGCTAAAAGCCCAATATCAGTACCGTGGACTTTTGGTTATTGAGAAGAAGTCGTTTGAAGATTTTACGACATTTTAGCCCTATGACCTTGAAAGTCGGACAACATCTTTTTTATTCGCAAACTTTGTTTGCCTAATTCCAAGTAAGCCACCAGCCAAATATGATGTCACAAGGCGTTTGGGTATTTCAGAAGAAGTCGTTTGAAAGTTTTGACATATTTGACTCCTGTGAACTTGACAGTAGGTCAAGGCCATTTTTATTCGAAAACTTTGTTCGGCTTATTCTATGGAAGCTACGTACCAATTGTCATGTCTCTTATCCATTCGGTATTTAAGTAGTTGTTTGAAGGTGTTTTTTTTACATATTTGACCCCTGTGACCTTGAAAGTAGTTCAAGGTCATTCATATGAACAAACTTAGTACCCCTTTCCCAGCATGTTACTGGCCATATATCTTCACCCTATGTCTGTTCGTTAAAGTTTTTAACACATTTGACCCCTGTGACCTTGAAAGTCGGTCAAGGTCATTTTTATTCGCAAACTTTGTTTGCCTAATTCCAAGGAAGCCACCAGAACCTCCTGCACAAGCAGAACATGAATCGAATGCACCGGAACACTGTTCTGGACATGTTCTGCTTGCGCTAGCAAAATCAGTGGTGCAGACGGAACAGTGACGTCACAACAAGACAAAAATGGCCGCAAACTTTTACAAAGGTACAGACTGTGGTGTTATTTTTTGCAACAGAGGCGGCAGCAACGCAACACTCATGTCAAGGTATGTGTGGTTTGTTGTGTCGGGTTTATAAAGAAACAAACGCGAAGGAGTATCAAAGGTTAAGCAAATATTGCATAAAATTTCGAAGATTTTACAGACCTCGTCCACTGGACAAAACATGAAGAAACGAATCTATTTTTTTAATAGACACGCCCTCAGATTTTAAAAGAGAAATTCAAACGTGTACTGTATTTCAAAATGGCTTTAGTGAAATATTTTAGTCAGGCACGGATCTTTATTGAGAAGGGACTCACAGGGGCTCGGGTTTCGGGATTTTGAGTAATATATAAACACGGACTTAATCTATTCCGTGATATAATGTACACATTCTAAATGTTTACAAAAATCGAGGGTATCGATGAAGTTTTTAATACATCAATACCCCCGATTTTTATAAAGTTTTAGAATGTGTATAAATACTTGATTTGATGTGTTGTGGTCGGTAATTGATGTCATACATAACTCAAAATACCGAAACCGAGCCCCTGTGAGTAGAACTTTGGAAGACTGATATCAATTTTGCATCTTATTAAATTTAAAGGAGACGTGTCACATGTAATAACCGGGGAACTTTCTTAACATATCCAGTTTTTAATTTGTGCTTTGCTGTATTAAAAATGTTTTATTTTTTTTATTTCATGTATTGCAGTTTCAACTGATGCGAACCAGCAGCAGCTGTGCAATGTTGATGAAGAAAGAACCATGTTTTCCTGTGAACATTGCTCAGCACTGTTTTTGGATCGTGCAACATTTGCTAAACATGCATGTCCAGGCCAAGATCCGGAGAGGGCTTCCAGTTCTACTACCAGGTCCACCGGTCTCAGTGTAGAACAAGGTATAAATTCAGAAACTGAAAGTATAGTCTGGGCAAGAGCATCAACACTGATGTTGATAGAGTTGTATAAAGTATATGATGAAAAGGTTAAGAAAGGAGTAATGAGAAAGTCATGTGGGACATAATTGCAAAAGACTTGAATACAAAAGGGTACCATGTATTAGGCGATCAAGTCAGTGGACGATGGAAGACCCTTCTCCGAGGATATAAGAAAGTTAAAGACCATAATCAAAAGTCGGGCAATGATGCGAAAACATACGAATATCAGACTGTGTTAGATGAGTTACTTGGAGATGATCCGAGTATCATTCCAACATGTACAATATCATCCAAAAGACCGGCTGAGACCGATGATAGTGAGGATAACTGTAATAACGCCGAGGAGACACCTAAACCTTACAAGCAAAGACGATCCAACTCGAAAGAAATGGTAGACATGTTAAAAGTTTACATGGATGATCAAGAGAAAAGAAGGCAAGCGGAATCCGAGAGATCAGACAGAATGCACACTGAGAAGATGACAGTGCTGCTAAGTCTGGTGCAAGCAATTTCTGATCAGCAAAATAGTGCTCAGAAAAAATGGTCCTGTGTGCCGGGCAGAAATCAGACAGAGGATAAAAGTGTTCCGTAGTTAGTTAGATGGATCAGTGAATTACAATGATTTATTTTCTAATCAGTCTGATGTAAAAACATCAAGTTTATTTTTATTTGTTTGTGCAAAAATGGTGCGCTTTTTTTTTTTTAGAATTTTGAGTAACTGTTATAATAGTGTTATTGTTGTTCAGTGGAGATGCCAAAGATTTTTTTCAGAAAGAGATGTGATTTCTTTACATGTTAAATTTACCAGGTTTGTAGTTTGAATTTACTCATTATGTTATGTCCCCACCTGCAGCTGACATCTTGTATGACTCATACATGCACATATATCTTTATGTCTTTACACAGTAAAAGACGAAGAACAAGCATCTTGCTTTGTATATAATGTAATATGCGTGTACACACTTCTGAAAAAAGGCAAGATAGATATTGACCAAAAATCCAGTTTATAGCCGATGCATGGGAGGGGTGGGGGGGGGGATCAAAGCCTTATAGGTCATGGGCAAGGGTCAGTATATATGGCAGTGAGTGCGAGAAACAAGACTTTTTCTTTATTGTTTTGTTGTCATTGTTGTTTGTTTCACTTGATATTTTATCAAAACTCAGGAAGAGACATTTTTAATTGTTTATTTTATTATAACTCTGAAAGAGCTATTTTATTTTTTACATTGTTATTTTAATAAATCTCTGAAAGAGACACAGCTGTTTTAGTTATTTATTCCATAAAGTTCAAGGTTCTAAAGATTACAGTTCTGCGTACTGATATCATTCTTTACACAAGATTTCTCGTAATCAAGTTTCTCTTCAAAATTCCTTAAGCATTTTGTTCATGAATTACGAGCACTTGGGGGACTACTTGATTTCCATCATTATCAGCTTGAGCAAGGAAGTCGTCAATGTCATCACTGTGCAAAATACAGATATTGTGAAGCACACAACAAGCCATTATAATGTCAACAGCTGTTTTTAGTTTAGTGTCTATATTTTGTAGTCTGCGAAACCTACCCTTGAGAAGGGCAAAAGCTATCTCAAATAAATAAATAAATCACCATGGCCCTAAATGACCACAGCCGTCGATGGGCCGTTAAACATAAACAAACAAACAAACAAATCTCTCAATGACAACACGGTTGCATGAATGATAGTGATTATATCTTCTTTGCTCTGGTGTAAGATGCCCATTATTCCGGAATGGGGTTAGTAGCCATTTCCTGATGGGGTATGCACCATCAGCAAGTATGTGATTAACCATATTACACATGAATAATCCCTCAGACCACAAGTCAGAGTTTTTCAGTACCCGAGAATCATGGCAGCTGCCCGGATATCCTGTGAAAGCGTGAGAAAATCTCATGTCGTGTCTGCAGACACACTGCAACTGAACAGAATGGAATTCTTTTCTGTTCACATAAGACTGTGGGTTTTGTAGTGGTGCTTTTATGGATATATGAGTTCCATCAAGAGCTCCCACAATTCCCGGAAAGCCATTCCTGTGACTAAAATTATCTGCCTCTTCTAACAACTCCTGTCTTGTTGGCCATGTGATGAACGTATGCCTCATCATCAGAAAAGAGTTTATGATCCTATTTCTGCATAAAATAACAGATGATTCCGAAATATTGATTTGTTTGTTTGTTTGATTTTGTTTAACGTCCTATTAACAGCTAAGGTCAGTTAAGGACGGCCTCCCCTGTGTGCAAGATGCATGCGTGTAGGGTATGTGTGTGTATTTTGGGAGGCTGCGATATGTTCGTGTTTATCTCCTTGTGATAGCGCGGAACTGATGCCGACTTTATAGTGCTACCTCACTGAAACATACTGCCGAAGACACCCAGCAGGACGCCCCACCCGGTCACATTATACTGACAACGGGCGAACCAGTCGTCCCACTCCTAATTTGCCGAGCGTTAAGCAGGAGTAGAAACTACCATTGTTAAAGACTTTGGTATGTCTCGGCCAGGGGAACAGAACCCAAAGCCTTCCTCACAGGGGCGAACGCTCAAAAAAATGGCCAAAAGTGAGGCATTGTCAAGGGAGACATTAGGAAGAATAAAGTTATTTAGAAAGGAGAGAAGAGATAAGGTCCCAAATTTAGTCGCCTCTTACGATCATGCAATTGGGGGCAGCAGGTACAATTCTTACGCCCTACCTGCAGGGACCCCGAAATATTGAAACTGTCTGCAGTTTTTGTGATTGTGTCCTGGCCTCCAACATACCAAAGTGTCATCAGCAACTGTTTTTCGAGAGCTACTGGCTGTCTTCCACCCGAACCTGCTGGCTGAACATAGGGGCATGTTTTTAAATAATCCAAAAGTACTTGGAAAGTTTCAGGACCAACTCGAAACATTCTTCGAAATGTTTCTTCATCATAATGAGGTACAACTGTTTCAATATATCCTTGTACCCCGGTTCTGCTATCTTCTTTTCTGAAACATATAAATACTATTTATTTATTATCTCCAGAAGGAGATTATGTTAATTGTAGACTGGATCACAATGTACGAATTTAAAGCAGAATGAAAAACTATTTAGAGTTTATTTCAATGCCCGGCCCATCCTAATGTATTGACAAGTTCACAGCAAAGTTACATGTAATCGATAGGTTCTGAAACCTAATTTCTCACATTCTTATCAGGCCTAGAACTTTATAAGAATAGTCAAAATCTATTAATTATGCCAGATAATGACCACTATACGTCATTGGATAATATCAGAATCACTTTGATTTCATAAACGACGTTTCATATAGGTTAAAGGGTGGACGACAGGAGTGGATCACAGGGGTTAGTTACAAGAATACAATACATGAGATGGGTCTCACACGTATATAAATATATATACTGTAGGAATCTATATATGCGGCCAATCTAACATCTCATTTGTTACGAACATAGCTCTGTTATGAGATGAGTTGGGGATCGTTTTTGCGATGCGATGCCCATCCCGATGTATTGAAAAGTTCACAGCAAAGTCACTTACTGTAAAAGTGAAAACAGTCCAATAAAGAAGGGTATATCTTCATCACTATTTCTCTTTTCCTCATCCAGGCACTCTAGTGCAGCTACAACAGTGGCAACCGACGCCATATTTAATTATTAACTTCCGGTACCGGCGCATTTGATTTGTGGAACAGTCAGAACATGTTCTGGACAAGCGTCTCGAGCGCACCCCAGTTAAATACATCGTCACTAGGCATTTCAGTATTTCAGAAGTAGTCGTTTGAAGATTTTGAGATATTTCACCCTTGTGACCTTGAAAGAAGGTCATGGCCATTATTATTCGCAAACTTTGTTTGCCTTATTCCATGGAAGCTACCTATCAATTGTCATGTTTCTAAACAATTCGGCATTTCAGAAGAAGTTGTTTGAAGGTTTTTACATATTTGACCCCTGTGACCTTGAAAGTAGGTCAAATTCTGTTTTTTTCGCAAACTTTGTCGGGCTCCATATAAGGAAGCTACCAGCCCAATATCATGACTCTATGCCTTCTGGTTCTTCAGCAGAAGTTGTTTAAAGGAAAGTTGACGAACGCCGGACAGACGACGGACGGACGCCGCGCCATAGAATAAGCTCAGCTGCCCTTCGGGCAGGTGAGGTGAGCTAACAATTAGGGCAGGTGAGCTAAAAATTGGAAAAAAAACATGTAAATCTAATTTAACATGTCCTTCGTTATATATTTTGCATTCACTACTGTATGTCCTTAATAAATAATTTCATACTTACTGAATGTTGGCTCTGTTTTCACTTCCCTCAAAGTATAGCCACCCTACTTGTGTTTGGGAAAGACGATCCTGTAACAGAGCTCTCCTTGGCTTGTGACCGCTTGTTCCCTCCCACTATTTTCGTTGAAATGGAGTGCAGCAAGTAGAAGTCTGAGAAAAAAAAGGAGTTTTATTCATAAATTCTGATTTTACCTATTGGATATTTTTTTTATAATATTCTTCAGAAATGAAGCCAGTAGATGTATGACACACATTATTAATGTCCCCACCCCTCGGACAGATTTGTGACGAACTTCTGCAACGAACATATTGACAGATGAACTATAATGGTTGCAATAATTAAACAAGAGGCACAAGGGCCTTAGCGATCACTAGAGTTATATTATAGGTACAGGTAGCTTTATTTTATTGTTTAGATGTGATGTGGAAATCAGCATGTAAACTAAGTGAAATACAATACTTTTCATGTCATCAAAGGATAAGAATTTAAAAAAAAAATGGAAAATGTTCCCTTTGGGGCCCCGCTCTACCCCCTGGGGATGGGGCAGGAATCCCAATTTTACAAGGTAATACTCTCATTCACCAAAGATGTTTCTGACTAAGTGTTGGTAATTTTCAGCTGAAAATGGATAAAATATACCCAAAAGTGTTATTTCCCTCAATAAACTATAGTAAACTTTACCCCCTTGGGGGTCCTGAAATTTACGATTTAAATAAAGCCGCTGATGATTTTCTTTCCATGCAGAGAAAATGAATGTAGTACCTCTGAGTCTGGAGAAGAATGTTTTTGAAATATTGGTTAATTTTCCCTTTGGGGCACCGCCCTGGTCCCTAGGGTTGGGGTAGGAATTTCAATTTTACAATTTAAAACCATCTTCCTCCAAGGATGATTCTCATCAGGTAAAAATAATTTCCTACAGAAAGTTGTCAAAATATACCCACAGTGTTATTTCCCTATTCAAACTAAAGTAAACTTTTCCCCCTCCCCAAGGGAGAACGAATAGTTGGGTGGGTCCTGAAATTTACAATTTAAATAAAGCTCCTGATGATTTTTCGTTCCAAGCATAGATAGATAATGACTGTAGTACCCCTGAGTCTGGAGAAGAAGATTTTTGAAATATTGGTTAATTTTCCCTTTTTGGCCCCGCCCTGGCCCCAGGGGTTTGGGTAGAAATCTCAATTTTACAATACGAAACCAGCTTCCTCCAAGGTATGTCATGTGCGACATGTGTGTGAAAGTGACGATTTGTTTCTAAAATATCAATTTGAAGAGCGACCCTGGCGCTGGTCGCTTATTTCCCGCATTTTATAGAGGACCGGAGTTCTGAGCGATATGTTTACATTGATACGATATGTTTTGACTATATAAAATATCTGATCTACAAATAGAAATTACTGAAACACATATAAATCTCTATAGACCTAGACAGGTATGAGTGAAACACATATTTACATATGACAGGCCAGGTTGCTAGTGTCTTGTTCATGGACCTAAACAACTACTTTTCCTATACTTCACTAAAAAGGAAACAATATCAAAAGAGTTTATCACAAATTAAATTAACCTTTGGTATACAATGTATATATAATGAAATGGTTATAATAGTTTACATTAAGCAGCATTTTGCACACTTTCAATGGTGCAACTTGTGCATTGATACCTGTATAGTATTAAAAAACCAGCATGCTATTTGCATGTATATAAAAATATAGATTATGCTTTTATACATGGTAAATTATCAATTATAAAAGTTAGACATGTTCTCATCATCAAGACCACTGTCAGACTCGGCTTCATTGTGATCAGCTTCAGACGGGATAAAGGACAGATTATGTCGGTCTTCCTGCAGATTTGTCCATTACTGGTCAAGTTCTTTATTGGAGACTAATGGGGGTTCGGGCATTGGCTATAAAAGGTTGCACTGAGTCTGCACACTTCTCATTTTTGGCTTCTGTGGCACAGTCTGACATCCTAGATTAAAAAAAATATGCAGTTTTGCATGGACAACACTAGGAAGGGTGGCTTTATTTAAAAGGAAATATAAGATTACTTCTTATTTTACCCTTTCTGTATATTGTGCCTATGGGTTGTCATTCAAGAAATTTTTCATACGATCTTTAATCATTATTTTCCTCTCACATAATTTGCCTGCAGCTTTAGACAGGTATTCAGCCTTATTTCATGACTAACACTCAACTTTTAGTGCAAATCAAAGCATAAAGGTACTGTAATACCTGTCTTCGCCATGTGGGGTTTGACTTGAATACTGACATTTTTGCCCTGCAGGTAGGGCGTAAGAATTGTACCTGCTGCCCCCAATTGCATGATCGTAAGAGGCGACTAAATTTGGGACCTTATCTCTTCTCTCCTTTCTAAATAACTTTCTTTTTCCTAATGTCTCCCTTGACAATGCCTCACTTTTGGCCATTTGTTGAGCGTTCGCCCCTGTGAGGAAGGCTTTGGGTTCTGTCCCCTGGCCGAGACATACCAAAGTCTTTAAAAATGGTAGTTTCTACTCCTGCTTAACGCTCAGCAAATTAGGAGTGGGACGACTGGTTCGCCCGTTGTCAGTATAATGTGACCGGGTGGGGCGTCCTGCTGGGTGTCTTCGGCAGTATGTTTCAGTGAGGTAGCACTATAAAGTCGGCATCAGTTCCGCGCTATTACAAGAAGACAAACATGAACATATCGCAGCCTCCCAAAATACACACACATACACTACATGCATGCATCTTGCACACAGGGGAGGCCGTCCTTAAATGACCTTAGCTGTTAATAGGACGTTAAACAAAATCAAACAAACAAACAAAACTAACACATGTATAACAGTGACTGAAACAACAGCTTCGGCCAGGTGAGCTTAAAAACAATAAAATGTATTGGGGTCGGCATGAACAAATAGGGTTGGTCAGGAAAACAGAAAACACTACTGTATTTTTATTTGGCCCAATATAGTTATACTTATACCTGTTGTCCAATGTTATTTATGTTGTTTTATTAGCATTACTAAGTAGTATATAGTGTGTGCCGGCAGATGTGCCACCCTGATGTCTGCCAAGAAATTTTCAATTTTTGATACCATTTATTCAAAACAATTTTTATTGTAGTTTCAACAGTTGATGCATCATCAAATCTGATCAGTAGCAGTCACATGAGAATTTCCATGCAGCCTTTTTTAAGACCAAGACCTTTAATGCTAGATGTCATTTTCAAGAAGCGCTCGGACATCCTACAGATGGATGGGAGCCAAGAAATATTGCGTGACAGAATGTTTTTCTACGTAAGTAATTTAAAATCTTTTTTAAAACCTAAGAGACCAGAAGCAAATATTACAAAGTGTTTATCATGCTTTTTCTGTCTGTCATGGGGGAAATAGAGGCAAAGCAATGAAATTCTTAATTTTCCATATAAATTGAGGGATTTATCCCCACCCTATATCAAAATGCACAATTGCTAGAAGAGAAGAAAACATCCAAACTTCGAGGATTGGTCCAGTGGTCCATTTCAATCCCTGGAATGGAGACTACCTTCCTTGGTCATAATATGGAAATAGATCCCCATTTCATAAACATTTACAATATTGCTCAATTTGCTGGACATAAAGCATACACTTGTGTTCTTGGTGTCTTACCAACCGGAACAGATTTACTTGTAGTCCTTCTTGCAATTTACTTGCATTACTTGTGCTCCTTCATTAAACTGATATAGTACACGGCAGGTTATAAATTGAAAATAAAAATACAAGGTTGGCTATAAAGACCCATCGACCTCTTGTTTCACAATTTTTGTTTGTTTGTTTGTTTATGTTTAACGGCCCATCGACGGCTGTGGTCATTTAGGGCCATGTGATTTATTTATTTATTTTACTTTTTTAACAAACATGTGAATAGCGAAGATAAAATCAGATAAAATGGTTCATTTTAAAAGTATTCGCATTGTATGTGTAGATAATAAAAATAATAAAAGGGAGTTAAAATAATAAAAGAGATAACGAATAGATGATATGGAATATGCGATATATATATAACGTCAAAAATGATAAGGTGGGTTAAAAGGCATCAGAGTCTATAAAATAGAACTGAAAAGTGTTTTCATATCCGGGACTCGGAAGTAGTTATCACGAATGTGTTTAAAATCGGAACATTCTATTAAAAAATGCTCCACTGTAAGTGTCACATGCGTGGCATGAATGTATATCTTCTCGTTTTAAAAGGTACGAATGAGTATGATATGTGTGCCCAGTGCGGAGCCGAGCGAGGACAACTTCCTCTCTACGATCTTTCCGACTGGGAATAGATGTTTTAAGTTTCGGTTGTATCTTAAAAAGTTTGTTGTTGGTCTAAGACCCCAAGACCAGCGTTTCTGCCATTCATTTTGAATGGCTGTACGAATAGTAGGTTTAAAATCTGTGTATGGTAGTTTGATATTTGTTTGTTCGAGATTCAATGCATTTTTTGCTTCCCTGTCAGCAAATTCGTTGCCTTTTATTCCGACATGGCTCGGAATCCATAGTAAAGTTATTTTAGACTTTTTTAATATACGAGATATTCGAAGAGCAAGGTTTTGTACGATTGTGTTTTTAGGATCTCGTAACTGTAAACTCTGTAGGACAGATAGAGAGTCTGAACAAATAATTGCCTTTTTAATGCGGTGTTCATCGATATGGTCGAGGGCCAAACCAATGGCGCATGCTTCAGCAGAAAAGATGGAGGCGCCGTCTGGTAGTCGGACTGAAGTGCAAGTATTGGCAGTACAGCAGGCTGCTGCCACTTTCTCACCTTCTTTGGAGCCATCGGTGTAAAGTTGTGTATGAGAAGGGTAATTCGAAATGCATTCCCGAAAGGAGGATTTGTGTTCTTCGGGCATAACACTTGATTTCCCTCGCTCATGTAATGTAAAGTTAAAATCGGGGGTTTGAATGGTCCACGGAGGAACATCAGATATGTTAAATTCAGCTATGTCCGTCAATTTTATGTTGAGTTCTTGCAGGAAATTCAAAATTCGGATACCAAATGTTGGCAGAAGTTTTTGGTTTTGCGTAAATATGTTTTGGTATTTGGGGTTGAATACTTGGTTGAAAGCAGGATTTTTAGGGTTTGATTTTAATTGAGTTGCAAATTGTAATGAAAGTTTTATTCTTCTGTCATAAAGGGATGGTTCATTTGCTTCCACGTACAGGCTTTTTACAGGTGTTGTTCGAAAAGCTCCCAGGGCAAGACGTAGCCCTTGGTTATGGATTGGATCTAGCATCTGAAGGTACGAACTGCGCGCTGACCCGTATACCATAGAACCATAATCCAGTTTTGTTCGAATAAGTGATCTGTATAGGCGCAAAAGCATTTCACGATCCGCTCCCCAATCAGTATGAGAAAGGACTCGTATAATGTTTAACGCCTTGGAACACTTATCCTTCAGATACTTTATATGTGGTATGAAAGAGAGTTTCGAATCAAAAATGAGGCCGAGAAATTTAGTCTGTTCAACAACAGGAATTCTAGTGCCATCGAGTGTTAGATTTGGGTCATTGTGTGCTTTTCGTTTTTGACAGAAATGCATGCACACAGTTTTGGATTTAGAGAATTTGAAGCCGTTTTCGTCTGCCCAATTTTGTAGTTTGTTTAAACTCTGTTGAAGTTGTCGTTCTATCGTGTGCATGTTCTTAGATCTGTAACAGATCAAGAAGTCATCCACAAATAACGACCCTTCTGTTGATTGACCAAGACATTTGACTATATCATTTATTTTAAGTCCAAACAGTGTGACTGATAGGATTCCACCCTGTGGGACTCCCATTTCCTGTTTAGACGTTTCAGAAAAAGTTGAACCAACACGGACTTTGAAGTGTCTATCTGATAGGTAATTAGATATAAAATTGGGAAGGTTTCCACGTACGCCAAGGTCGTGAAGATCTTTCATGATGCCATACTGCCATGTAGTATCATAGGCCTTCTCAAGATCGAAGAACACAGCGACAAGGTGTTCTTTCTTGGCGAAAGCCTCTCGAATGAACGTCTCTAATCTGATGAGATGGTCATTTGTCCCTCTTCTATTTCTAAAGCCACTTTGAAGAGGGGATATTATATCGTTGGCCTCAAGAAACCAAACCAGTCTAGTGTTTATCATTCGTTCCAAAGTTTTACATACACAACTAGTCAGAGAGATAGGACGATAGTTGTTTGGGTCAGTAGCATCCTTTCCCGGTTTTGGGATAGGTATAATTGTGGAGTTCTTCCACGAATCGGGAATCTTTCCGGAAGCGTAAACTTGGTTGAATATGTAAAGAAGGCATGTTAGTGAAGAGTCCGGTAAGTGCTTTAGAAATTGATATGGAATATCATCAGGACCTGAAGCAGTGTCCTGTGATTTTCTAAGCGAATCAACAAGTTCTGGTAGGGTAAATTGTTCATTATAACTTTCTTTGTTTGATGATTTGAAATTGAGCCGTTTCTTTTCTCTCTTTTTTTTCAAAGACTGGAATTTTTGGGAGTGGTTTAAAGGGGATGAGTTTTTAGCTATGTTTTTTGCAAATGCATCAGCAATTTCAGTTATAGACGAGAAAATTTTGTTTTTATTAATGAGGTGGGAGGATGTTGCCTTTTTCTTTTTCCCACTTATTTTCCGAATCATATCCCATACTTTTTTTGAGGACGTGTTTGATGATATCTTGGATACATATTCTCTCCAGCTGTTTCTTTTGTCAATTTTAATTGATCGCCGAGCCTTTGCCCGCCAAATTTTAAATTCACTGTAGTTTGAAGCAGTTGGGCAATTGAAGTAGCGTCTTAGAGCAGCTGCCCGATTACTGCGTGTTTTAAAAGATTCTTCAGATAAAAGGAACTTCGTAGGTTTTGGAGCGGATTTTGGAATTGTCTTTTGGGCAATTGAAGTGAGTGTTTCAGTAAAAGTTTTGATAGGGTCGTCGAGGTTAGTAAAATTGTCTATGGTTAGTTTTTCAATGCACATGTGTTGGAATTGGGCCCAATCTGCTTTGTGCATATTCCATCGAGGTAGAGGATCATCAAGAGGAGTCCCAACATTCTTTAGAAAAATTGGGAAGTGGTCACTCCCACAAAGATCATCATTTACCCTCCAGTCATAGTCAAGTAGAATGGATGGATGGCATAATGATAGATCACAAAGTTATGAGCGAAAACAAATTATTTCTCTTTATGTTTTTAGGCTGTGACACGCAAGGTCATACAGGAAACAATGGAAAGGACAACTAATCCAAGGTACATTTTTGATAATTTCAGAACAACCTTTTCATATTGATGAAATTATTCAGAAGCTAAAAAAGACAATGTTGAAAATGTTGACATTAAAGATTAACATATCACCTTAAACATAAAATAGTAACTTGATATCTTTTCAATAAACAAAACTAAATACAAATGAAGATGGGGAATTGAACTATTAATGAAAAAAATGCGCAAGTTCTTTTCATACTTGAACAACTCTATTGTAATAAAGCAAAAGTTTGGTTCCAGGATTGTTTAGATTGGAATTTTATTTCAACTTTCATAACTTACATTAATTTCCCCTGCTTTCACCGAAACCGGGGATATTAATTTGGGTTCGTCCGTCTGTAAGTCTGTCTGTCTGTCTGTCACGCTTCGTTTCCGTGCAATAATTGCAATAAATGTTAACTGATTTTCTTCAAATTTGGTACCAGAGTTAAATGCCTTAAGGGCTTGACCAAATTAGTGACCACTTTCAGCGCGTGATAATCTGCCGTTTCTGTTCTGCAAGCATGGGATATAAATTCCATGAATTTGCTTGTTTATATTTATAATGTTTTCTACCTGCTTTTAAAATTCAATATGCAGTGTTTTTGTTACCATAATTTTACAACAACCTGCTCCTTTATGAATCAGGAAAATAAATCATAATTTGTATTGAATTTTGGAATATATTCCTTCATATTTTGGTCATTTTGGGAAAATAAGTCCTTTTTAGCTAGGGGAAACAGTCTGTATTCGGCAGTAAAACTGAGCGAAACAAATAACTGATATGGAATATGCTATTTTGACCAGAGAAACAAATTTCTTACTGAAAGGTCTTAGGGAAGAGGAATGTACATTATTTAAATGCTCTTTGTTTCAGATCCAAGAAATTATCCCGAAATTAATATCAGACGATAAAAAATGTGTCGATGAAATCAAAAGGAGCCTTCAAAAGAGCATTTCATCTCTAAAGAAAAGAGAGGCCTCACCGTAAGTATTCCTTCAGTTAGCTACAATTTTGGCATTAATCCTTTTCAAGGAGTTTGAATTATTAGCGAGTCTGTTTGAACAACTACTAGGGGTTTAGATCCCTGACCCCCGTGGAACAGATGGGCAGGGCCAAAAGGGAATAATATGACGGCATGCCTTCTCCTCTAAATTAGGAAGTTCAAACTTTGAGACGTAGTAGATTTATGTATGGAGAAGTGCACAACACCTTCGGATTTTATATATGAGCCCAGGGGCTGGGCAGGGGAGTCATGGGGATCAAATATTTAAAACAGAAAAAGTGTTTCATCATATTGAATCAAACATTATTATGAGTTGTATATTTTACAGTATTGTATTTTAGCATATGGTATAACACGTTAATGGGGGGGGGGGGGGGGGAGGGTATATGTATTAAGGAGTGTACAACAGTTTACATTTTAAAGCAATTTAAAAGTATGTCGTGAGGGGGGCGGGGGGAAATTGAGGGCTAAGGAGTAAAATAAACTTTTTCTACAGTTTGAAGTAGGAACTTGGAACTTTTAGACATGGCAGATATATGTATTGGGAAGTGCACCATACTTTCAGAATTTTTAAGGATAGCGGGAGTGGTTTCTGATCAATTATCTAAGATGGGATTACTAATAGTACTTATAACAAAAATAATTTTAATTCAGGCTATTGATGTGACACTGCACACTCCTGCTCACGTCTATAAACCTTTGCCAATTCTAATTAATCCAGGGTCATGCATCTGTATGTGTATATATTGTTTTCCTTGAAATCGGAACATTGCTTTGCAGATATCAACTTTTCAAAGACAATATCAGGACCTTTGATATGCAGACAGAAAAAAATACCAGAATAATCCAGGGATGACTTTTTGAATATTGGGTATTTTTTTTTTGTATTTTTAAAACATTTTTCCTTTCATATTTTTATTTAATGGTACTTGGAGTGTTTGAACGTCTGTCCACAGTTTTGCTTGATGTTATTTGATTTTTAAAAGAAATTGTTAACAATTTACAGTACACAAAAAGAATTCATGACCCTGGGGTCTTACGTCATGATACTTACCATGTTACCATTATATTACCATGTTGATGTGCTAGTTTCAAATACTTTTCACTCTTAAATCTGTATGCTAGATATTGAATAAGGTGGTTTTATTGTTTTTTTGTCACTTCGACATATTTCTGTTGAAGTTTTAAAAAACCAAAAAACAACTCTGTATATATAAATCAGAAATCAGGTGAATGTTTATGCCTATGGGCCTCTTGTTTGTTAGCTCACCTGGCACGAAGTGCCAAGTGAGCTTATGCCGTGGCGCGGCGTCCGTCGGGCGTCAATATTTTACTATAAACGACTTCTTCTGAATAACCAAAAGGTCTAGGTTGATGATATTTGGACAGAAGCAAGCTGGGATGAAGGGCTACAAAGTTTTTTTTAATTAATGACCTTTACCCGTTTTCAAGGTCACAGGGATCAAATATGTGAAAAACTTTAAACATCTTCTCCATAACCAAACTGCCCAGGCAGATGATATTTGGCCAGTAGCATGCTTGGTAGAAGGGCTACCAAGTTTGTTCAAATGAATGACCTTCAGCTATATTTAAGGTCACAGGGGTCAAATATGTTAAACAAGAGGCCCAATGGGCCTGCATCGATCACCTGGTATAAATTTCACACTTCTAACCTTAAAAGTGATCTAAAATAAAGCTACAGGCAAAATATCAGTATTTATGATTAAAATTCATTCAATAGACCCTGTTATTTTTTTTAAAACATTTCACCCCTGTGATCAACATCCTGGGACCAATGCTTATTCAGAAGAGATCGTTTAAAGATTTTAAACATATTTGACCCCTGTGACCTTGCATATGGGTGAAGGTCATTCATTTGAACAAACTTTGTAGCCCTTCATCTCAGCATGATAAGTGATAAATATCAACATCCTGAGCCTTTTGGTAATTCAGAAGAAGTTGTTAAAATATTTTTAACATATTTGCTCCTGGTGACCTTGAATATGATTCCAGGTCATACATCTAAACAAACTTGGTAGCCCTTGATCCTAGTATGCTACTGACTAAATATCATCACCCTGGGCATTTTTTTTGTTCAAATGAATGAAGGTCACAGGGGTCAAATATGTTAAAAACTTTAAACAACTTCTTCTGAATAACAAAAATCCCCAGGGTGATGATATTTGGCAAGTAGCATGCTGGGGTAAAGGGCTATCAAGTTTGTTCGAATGAATCGCCTTCGCCTATATTCAAGGTCACAGGGGTCAAATTTGTTTAAAAGCTTTAAACAACTTCTTTTGAACAAGAGGCCCAAGAGGGCCTGTATCGCTCACCTGAATATTTAAGCAGTCATAGCAAAATATTCTCATTAAATATTATATTGCACTAAAAATATTTCCCTCGCAAACTTTGTTGGCTCCTTCTGTTGAAACTACCAGCAAAATATTATTATAAGATTCTATGCTTTTTGATTCTTCTTCAGAAGTTGCTTGACATATTTTTCCCTGTGATCTTGTAAGTAGGTCAATGTCATTTTCCTTCTCAAATTGGTTAGCTCTATTCCAAAAAGCTACCAGCCAAATCTTATGAATCCATTCCTTTTAGTTCTCAAGAACAAATCCATTAAAATGTTGTTGACCTCTGTGACCTCTAAAGTAGGTTGAGGTCATTTTCATTTGCAAACTTTGGTGAGCTCTATCCCGGGAAGTCACCAGCCAAATATTATAATTTTATGCCTTTTAATTCTTCAGAAGAAGCTGTTTGAACTGTTTGACATATTTGAACGCTGTGACCTTGAAAGTAGGTCAAGGTCATTTTCATTCGCAAACTTTGTTTGGCTCTTTCCCAGGAAGCCACCTGCCAAATATTAAGATTTTATAACTACCAGTTCTTCAGAAGAAGTCGTTTAAAGTGTTTGACATATCTGCCTCATGTGACCTTAAAAGAAGGTCAAGGTCATTTTCATTCTCAAACTTTGTTCGGCTCTTTCCTAGGAAGCTACAAGCCAAATATAGAGATTATATACCTTTCAGTTCTTCAGAAGAAGTCGTTTGAAGTGTCTGACACATTTGACTCCTGTGACCTTGAAAGAAGGTCAAGGTCATTTTCATTCTCAAACTTTGTCGGGCTCTATCCAAGGAAGCCATCAATCAAAAATAAAGATTCTATACCTTTCAGTTCTTCAGAAGAAGTCATTTGAAGCTTTTGACATATATGACCCCTGTGACCTTGAAAGTAGGTCAAACTAGTTTTCATTCTCAAACTTTGTTGGGCTCTATCCCAGGAAGCCACCAGCCAAATATAAAGATTATATACCTTTCAGTTCTTCAGAAGAAGTCGTTTGAAGTGTTTGACACATTTGACCCCTGTGACCTTGAAAGAAGGTCAAGGTAATTTTCATTCTCAAACTTTGTTGGGCTCCATCCAAGGAAGCCATCAGCCAAATATGAAGATTCTATACCTTTTAATTCTTCAGAAGAAGTCGTTTGAAGTTTTTGACATATTTGACCCCTGTGACCTTGAAAGTAGGTCAAACTAATTTTCATTCTCAAACTTTGTTGGTCTCTATCCCAGGAAGCCACCAGCCAAATATAAAGATTCTATACCTTTCAGTTCTTCAGAAGAAGTCGTTTGAAGTGTTTGACACATTTGACCCCTGTGACCTTGAAAGTAGGTCAAGGTCATTTTCATTCTCAAACTTTGTTGGGCTCTATCCCAGGAAGCCATCAGCCAAATATGAAGATTCTATACCTTTTAGTTCTTTAGAAGAAGTCGTTTGAAGTTTTTGACATATTTGACCCCTGTGACCTTGAAAACAGGTCAAGGTCATTTTCGTTCTCAAACTTTGTAGGGCTCCTACCAACGAAGCTTTCAGCCAAATATCATGACTCTAGGCCTGTCCGTTCTTCAGAAGAAGTTGTTTAAAGGAAAAGTTAACGGACGAGGACGGACGGACGGACGGACGACGGACGCCGCGCCACGGCATAAGCTCACTTGGCACTTCGTGCCAGGTGAGCTAATAACCATGGGTCCAAGGATGTTGATACTTTGCAAGTTGCATCCTGAGATGAAAGGCTATAAAATTGTCTAACATAATGACTTTGTTCGGCTTTCAATCACAGGGGTGAAATGTTTGAAAAAAAAGAAAAAAAAAATTCTTTTGAATGAATTTTAATCATAAATACTGATATTTTGCCTGTAGCTTTATTTTAGATCACTTTTAATGTTACAAGTGTATCTATATATTATAATTATTGTACTTAGGAAAATTAATTCAGTTTCGTTATATGTCAATACTAATCTATGTCCATTTCGTATACGTATATATGTATTTGGGGAAATAAATTTAGTTTCATTTTATGTCCATACTATTCTATGTATTGTTTCATTATATTCTATTTTGACAGGTATTTCCTTGGCTGTGTACAAGGAGGCCGTACGCAGTGGCACGGATCTACATTTCGTTTGTAGACCGTGTCTGGATACCCAGCTTGCAGAGGATGGCGATGAGTTCATGCCGGACGAAGAAGCTGGTCATGCAGCTATGGAACCCGATGTGCCCGACGACATGGACGCCTCATTTAACATATCCCACCGTCGGGATGATCCTTTAGCTCCGGCGGACATGTAAGTTTAAATTTTGTTTGTTTGTTTGATTTTGTTTAACGTCCTATTAACAGCTAAGGTCATTTAAGGACGGCCTCCCCTGTGTGCAAGATGCATGCGTGTAGTGTATGTGTGTGTATTTTGGGAGGCTGCGATATGTTCGTGTTTATCTCCTTGTGATAGCGCGGAACTGATGCCGACTTTATAGTGCTACCTCACTGAAACATACTGCCGAAGACACCCAGCAGGACGCCCCACCCGGTCACATTATACTGACAACGGGCGAACCAGTCGTCCCACTC
>NW_018408764.1:88950-110054 GCF_002113885.1 Mizuhopecten yessoensis | reverse complement strand
ATAGAACACATACAAACACATATAAACAAGTTGGTATTATCAAATTAATAATCAAATTAGGGGAAACAACTACTAATACTCATTTTTATTATAATTGAATCTAATGGTTTAAATTCTAACCTTTTATTTTGATATTGAAAAGACATAAAATATATACCGGTATATACATATTATGAAGAGAAAAGAAAATTAATTTGTTGATGGAGCTGCAGGTATAAACATTTGATGGGATTAAATTACCACACCCAATAGATACAGGCCAAAAAGTCCATTGTATCACACAAGGCCATCAACTGATGAGTTTGCAAAGCTTTATATTCTTATTTATGTAGTTGTTTCCCAATGTTTTTTAATAACAAGAGGCCCAAGGGCCTAAGCGGTCACATGAGTTATATCATAGGTACTGGTAGCTTTTTTTATTGTTTAGATGTGATGTGGAAATCAGCATGTAAACTAAATGAAATACAATACTTGTCATGTCATCAAAGGATAAGAATTTGAAAATATTGGTAAATGTTCCCTTTGGGGCCCCACCCTAGCCCCTGGGGATGGGGCAGGAATCTCAATTTTCCAAAGTAATACTCTCATTCACCATAGATGATTCTGACTAAGTTTGAGTAATTTTCTGCTGAAAATGGATAAAATATATACCCAAAAGTGTTGTTTCCCTATATAAACTATAGTAAACTTTACCCCCTCCCCAAGGGAGAACGGATAGCTCGGGGGTCCTGAAATTTACAATTCAAATAAAGCCCCTGATGATCTTTCCATCCATGCAGAGAAAATGACTGTAATACCTCCGAGTCTGGAGAAGAAGATTTTTGAAATATTGGTTAATTTTCCCTTTTGGGCCCCGCCTTGGCCCCTAGGGTTGGGGTAGGAATCCCAATTTTACAATTTGGTATCCTCATCTACCAAGGATGATTCTGACCAAGTTTGAAAAAATTCCATCCACTGGTTCTTGAGAAGTTGATTATGTAAAAGTTTACGCACGACGCACGACGGACGACGACGGACGGAAAGTGATTGGAATAGGTCACTTGAGCAAAGCTCAGGTGACCTAGAAGTAGTATAACTGGTCTTCTGAACCCCAGCCCCCCTCACTAACAATATTAGTGATACATGTAGCAAGGGGTTACGCTCACTTTCGCTCTCTACACCCTGGAATATGTCATAGCAAAACTGAAGACACGAAGAAAGCTGTTTGATTGGAAAATACTGACCAATCGCTAGGCTGATACCGCTCCTTTGAAGATAACAAAGGAGACTTAGATGACCGACTTCAAAACCTGTCAATTTTTACCGTTACGTGACCGAGAGATTCTTTTGATGTACATCAAAGGATCGAACTAGTCTTCTTGTCTCATCAACAAGGTGGCGCACACTGAGTCTTCGATTTTCCAGGGGTGTAGAGAGCGTAAATGAGCGGAAGTAGTGGTATTTTAAGAGTATTAAACGGTCCATGCAACAGTTTGTCGTCCATGCTAATGTCCATGCTAATGTTAAACCAATGGGGAAACACGTCCATGCAACGGTCCATGCTAAAACGGACGGTCCATGCTAATGTTAAACATGTAACGGCCCATTTAACGGTCCATGTAACAGTCCATGCAACACAGATCTTGCGTGATATCGGTCAAGTATGTAAGCATATAAAGAGAGAGCGTTTTCGACATACTTCATTTCAATGGCTCAAGCTCACGTCGACCTGATCAAGAAAGAAGACATCAGTATAACAGACATTTCATCCAACAGAGTAGTTTGTCGGCTCAGCCTTACACAGGAAGTCGTCATCAGAAAACTTAAAGGTGAGCTTAGAATATGTCTGATTGAAGAGGGAAAGAGAACGAGACTATCAGGAGAATTTTTAAAGAAACTTTTGACCTTGTCGGAGAGTTTGTGGTGTATCTGTGCATTTGTAGAAAAATAACATGGACAACGTTACAGACAGCTGTAGTGTTAGCCATTCATTACCTATCATACGTCCATGTCACCCATCCTTAACCAAATGTTGCAACCGTGCAGATACGTTTGCTAATTGGCCAAAACATCACCATCACTCTCCATATCAACTGGCAAGTAATGGGTTTTTCTATATGGGAATAGAAGATCGTGTTTCGTGTTTCATGTGTGGAGTCACTTTAAAAAATTGGAACTATTTCGACGATATCAAAACTGAACACGTGAGGTGGTCAAAAGACTGCCTGTTTCAACAGATGATGTTTATGATTTAAATACCAGACCACCTCGTCACCATACCGTAATGGAATTAAACACGGATTTGTTTCCTAACAGATTGCAGAATTATTTCATCGAAAAAACCGAAGAAAGGGCCTATCGAAGAATAGTAAAACATCTGCTGTGCCTCTCTTATGCATACGTTGTTAAATCAAAAATATCGGAGCTTTTCGTATGTTTAGGATGTGAGAATCGCAGAGCTAGTCAACATGAACACGAATGTCTGATGTTTTCCCCCGATGTTATCACAGACTTACATTTTGACAAAGCATTAATCTATACTAGCCATTTAGAAGTGGAAAATACTTGGCGTGAATTCACCATACAATCTTGTATACCTTTAGGTACATTACAACGTCTGATGCAAGACGAACGTCTGAGGGATGAAAACTATGTAAAACGTAGTTATAGCGAAAAGATAAAGAAATACGTGAAGAAAATCGATGAAGTTCAGACATACCTATTCATTTGACTGCGAACCGTTGTAGAGAGTATAAATATGGGTGATAACTATGAGGAACTTGACGTTGATGGTGACTGGC
Source organism: Mizuhopecten yessoensis (assembly GCF_002113885.1). Classification (NCBI taxonomy): domain Eukaryota; kingdom Metazoa; phylum Mollusca; class Bivalvia; order Pectinida; family Pectinidae; genus Mizuhopecten; species Mizuhopecten yessoensis. The sequence goes on along the minus strand of NW_018408764.1, from coordinate 107,274 downwards.
TTTCAGTAATCGTTGAAGATCATGACAGACGTCGTAGTTACATTTGCCCCATCTGTGTGTGTCATTATGAAAACTACTCCGACAGAGGTGAGAAACGACTAGTGAAACACATATTAGAAGAGCATCCGAAAGACACTTGGTTGTAATGGTTTTAGTCAAACAAGTAACATCACGTGGAGAATATCAGTAACGTGATTATTCATTCTACTTACAGATGGACACTGTTATCACTCGTCCAGTATACCCGCATATGGAGAGCTGTGTCAATCGACTGATATCGTTTTATGAACGGAACCGTAAACTTCGTCAGACTCCATACCAGCTAGCTTGTGACGGATTTTTTTACGAAGGTGTGTGATTACATTACCTGTTATAACTGTGGAATAACACTGAATAAAAACTTTTCTGTCGAGTGCAGTGATCGTCATTCTGTCTTACCTTACCCTCCAGGCTGCTAGCATGGAAAGTGAAATGAAATCGTCAGAAGTCGTCAGAATGGGGAACTTATTACACCTGACATATGCAAACCATGTCCGTGAAATCATGAGTGAAAGACAATGTGGCATTAAAGATGCTTTTATTCATGTAGATGACATCAGAGTGATTAGAGACTTTATCAGAGAAACTGTTCGATTTAACATAGAAAGAAGCTTCAGAAACGCCTTCATATCGCGGTTGTGTAATGCCGAATGGAGAATGAACGAACTCAAAACAGAAAAATGGAAAGACTGCATCCATAAAATGGTTCAATCCATGAATCGCGTAGAAGACTGGTTCCACAAAACAATGTAAAAAAAACTTACTATGAAACAATGTTTGTAAATAATGTAATAATGTAAATAATGTAATAAAAGATTGAACATACATGTTTTGTCTCATTTAATATGTTGACCGAGGAAGAGAAGCGTCTTGTAGACAGAGTATATTACAATTTTAATAACGGAGGTGCATTTCTGAGTCCGACGAAAGTTCACCAAGTACTGAAATCTCGTGGAATCACTTCACCAGGTCTGTATAAGATTAGAAGATATATACAGAGTCTGGACGATTATAGTTTACAAAAACCAGTCAAGCGTTCTTTCAACAGAGCACGAGTGGAAGTCTCCGGTCCATACGAAGAATTTCAGGCCGATCTTGCAGACGTATCGAATATCTCCAAACAAAATGACGGTATCAGATTCCTTCTGGTTGTCATAGACGTATTCAGCCGTTTCTTATGGGTGCAACCTACAAAGACCAAAACGACGAAAGAAGTGTTAGATGCATTTAAAAAGATAATCGATATCACAAAAAAAAAAAACGTCTTTTTACGGACGCCGGCAAAGAATTTACGGGGAACCTGATGAGACAATATTGTAAAGACAATGACATTAAATACTTTACTAGTCGTAACGAAAAGAAGGCCGCCATGGTCGAGCGTGTCATCAGGACGTTAAAGACCATGATGTATAGATATTTCACGAAGTACAGAACTTATGTATATGCAGACAAATTGCAAGATTTCGTCAAGAGTTACAACGCCACACCTCATAGATCGTTAAACGGTATACCCCCCCAAAGACGTAAACAAAACAAACGAAGCCGATCTGTTTGCCTACATGTACCTCAGAAATAAACACACGAGGTCTTCCAAACAGAAAACCGTCAAGAAGCCAAAATTTAGATTTAAGATAGGAAGTCTCGTGAGAATCTCACACTTAAAGCAACCGTTTACGAGAGCCTATCAACAGCAATGGTCTTCAGAAATCTTCAAGGTTAAGAAACGGTTCTTACGCCAAGGCATACCGCAGTACCAATTGATCGACTTTTTAAACGAGTCGATCACGGGGAATTTTTATCAGTCCGAACTACAGAGAGTGGACAAGGACGAAAATGCCTTGTGGTTTATAGAAGAAAAATTAAAAAAACGTAAGAGAGCAGGTCGGATCGAATGGTTCGTCAAATTTGAAGGGTGGCCATCTAAATATAACCAGTGGATAGCAGAGAATGACATCAGTGACATAACCAAGGTCTAAGATGTCGCATTACGTGGTCATCCACAGTGACGGAAGTGAGAAATACTTTTCAAAAAACAAACCTTACCAATTTGGCACACACTTCCAAACACCACTAAATCTGCACGGAACTTGGAAGGTGGCGTTGATGGACATAACGTTAAGTACGACTGGGACAAAGACGAGACAGAACTTATACGTACACAGTGACGTGTGTGACGAAAGCATCGTCGACGGTGAAAAGGAAACTCTTCTCCGTCCCATCAGAACCGTCAAGGTAGCCAACTGGTCCCAATCGTTCGACGTTCCATACTACGTACCTGTGAAAAAGTCGGAAGTGAGAGACATAGAATTTTACATAAAGACGGATAAAGGTGATCTGGCTTCATTCTTAAAAGATCAGGCGACGATTACGCTTCACTTTAAACAATATCCTTTTCTATCATGAATGTTACAAAGATGTACGTTCCTAACGTGGGAAAATGGATAAAATATTACCAAGAGGTGGCACGTGGAAAGGAAAATGCCTATGCGACCAATACGAAACGTAACGTGAAGCAATTCGGTGGAGGAGTGTCACAGAATTCAAACGAATTCATGATTCCAATAGACAAAACCGATAGAGAGGGAGAAAAATCTTTACCTGCGCGAGAGGTTAACGTAAGCATGGTCTCTCCAACTCAACAAGCCGTAGAACAAGCTAAATCCGAGATGAAAAGGAAACGAAGTCCACATCGTCGTCAGTCTACGAGAAAGCGTCGACGCGTACACACTTCACGGTCACACCTGAAGAAACCAAAAACAATTAAATCATCACGGAAGGCGAGTAAAAGGAAGACAGGTAAAGCAAAACGGAAGGCGAGTAAAGTGAGCAGAAAATCGGTAAAAAAACCCAAAAGGAATCTAATATCACAATGGCTGCGCTAAACAAAGATTTTTTTAGAGAAGCACAACCGTCAGAATTAGCCGTGTTTGACCTTCCACCAACACAGACGGCCGTAGAAAACCTTTACTATCAAGACGTGTTACCGATATCACAGATTACGAGCGATTCCGTTGTGGAATTCGTCGTCAGTGGACAGAACGGATTGGAATTGATCGATTTTCGAAACACTTTGATATATGCCAAGGTAAAAATAACGAAAGCAGACGGAAGCGCCATAGCTGTTACTGAAGACGTGGGACCTGTCAATTTGTTCTTACCTTCTTTATTTTCTCAAGTGGACGTCACCGTACAGGGGAAGACCATCGTATCTACGACCAACCATTACCCTTGCAAGGCCTACATACAGAGTCTCCTGAAATATGGTATAGAAGCAAAGACGACCCAATTGACTACTCAGATGTGGGATAAGGATGATGAGGGAGACATGGACGAACACAGTCCTAGAACCGGTTCAAACGGAGCGTTGCTAAAAAGGGCTCAGATGTTTCAAGGTGGGAAGGTGGTAGATCTGTTCGGCCCGCTCTATCACGATTTGTTCAAGATGGACATGTATCTATTGAATCAAGTCAACGTCAATATCAAACTTTACAGATCTAAACCAATTTTGTGTCTCTTGTCCGGCACCACATCTGCCGATTACAAGGTAGTATTCGACGACATTCGACTGCGTGTAAGCAAAGTCAAGGTCAACCCAGCCGTCATCTATGCACAAAGTCAAGCTTTAGAAGTGACCAATGCTAAATACCCGTTTACGCAGACCATGGTTAAGCAGATGACCATTCCTGCCGGGACGACAAACTTACATACGATAATATATTCAAGGCATGAGACCAAATCTGGTGGTAGTTGGATTCGTAAACGCCACCGCTACCACCGGTGACTATGAACAGAACCCTTGGTTCTTCTAACCTTATGACGTCACATCTATAGGGTTCTATGTCGACGGAATACCGGTGGGTGGCAACCCTTTAAAACTCAAGTACGGAGCGACCGGTGGTCAGACTACCATTTCCGTTCTGAGGAACATGTTACAATCGACGGGGAAATGGCTCAACGATGCCGGTTCTGACATAGAAGTCAGTAGACGTCAGAGAAGACGAAGACTACTGGCAGTGAGTAAAATATTACCCATATTCTTTAAAAACTATTTAACATGGATAGAGCAATGATGTTGATACCAAAGACAAAATACGACGACATCATTAAACAAGAGAAAATGAACGGTTCACCTAATACCCACATGAGCACTATCGAAGATGACGTCATCCCAACCGATGATAGGACGCCCATTGCAATGAAGAAGTCGGGAGAAAAGACCAGTGTAGCAATAACAAAGAATACCGATAAGAATGAAACCGACCCACCTGATACGTCAGATGTGATGAATGAGTCAAAGAAACAGTTCAGGGAACAGTCCAGTAAAGAATCGACCAATCAGGGAGATAGAGCCACATCACTCAGACGAAGCATGCGCGGAAAAGCAAAGAGTCAGCGAGGCGGAAAACTGTATGTGAAGACTACGCCTCCTCAATTCGAGAGCAACCTTAAACAGATGAGACGTAAGTGGCTGTCATTCAAGATATGAACTCTGATGAAACCAGACCAGCAACATGGCAGCACGATTTTTTGACGATTTACTCGATTCGGCGTCATGTGGTGACGGAAATGCCATACAAACAGCGAGGAACTTGAAACGGATATTGAACTCTATCGATTTATCTCCAAAGAAAAAACCAAGAAATGAAGATAACGTACTCAGAGATAGACAAAATGTGACGACTTGTGATGTGTGTGGGAAACAATGTCTTACCGAAAAGAAACTAAAGGCGCACGCGAATAGACACTATCTTCAATCGACATGTAAAGTGTGTGGAAAGATATTAAACGATCCAAGCAACTTACAGAGACACATGAATTCTCACAAAAATCAAAGTTCATACAAATGTCACGTGTGTGGTAACTCCTTTACGAGAAAATATACTTTGAAAATGCACGTTAAAAACAAACATGGATTGACTGGTGGAGATCTCCCTAATACTAATCCCACCGGTAGCCGATTACCTGATCATTTTAGAACCAAAACATCATCATCTTCCGGTGTCCAGTCGCCACTGCCGGGCCCTTCCGGTGTCCAGTCGCCGCTGCCGGGTCCCTCCGGTGTCCAGTCGCCGCTGCCGGGCCCCTCCGGTACTGGCCAACCAACGGGAGAACATACCTATTCGGATGATGTGAGCTTGGGAGGAAATGCTAACGTGAGAAACATATATCCACATTTCAGTGACAATAGTGACATACTCACTTTTTTTGCCAGCTCCAAAACGGAAGTGATGAAACATTTAAAACTGTTGTGTGAGAGATTGAACGGAATTAAGTGGTATCTTAACATTCGTGTTTCATTGGAAAAGGAAACTAGAGAAGGTAATGTAGTCCAGACCACCCCACATTTCTTGAGTAAAGCATACATATTGATGCCAAATGATTCTGGTCTAGAACACGATATCAATGCAGCTTATCAGAAAATGTTTGCCTCGATTGAGGAATTCGTTCGTAAGGGGTCTGCATGGGTACTCAAGAAAATCATCAAATTAGAAATACACGTTGCAAATTACTCACCTTTGAGTGGCACTTCCTACATACCGACCCCGACTACTTTTAAACGTCACAAAATAGTAAATGTCTGTAATCGTGACGAAAAATGCTTCTTATGGTCCGTTTTGGCATCTCTCCATCCTGCCGATACCTTACCCGAACGCGTCTCCCATTACGAGAAGTACGAAAGCGAACTAGATATGACAGGTATCCAATATCCAGTCTCCATCTCCCAAGTACAAAAGTTTGAAAGACAGAACGACGTATCGGTAAACGTGTTTGGGCTCGAGGACAAAACCGTCTATCCCATGCATGTGACCAAGACGAAACAGTCCCGTCACCATGTCAATCTGCTCTTTTTACAAGAAGGTGTAAAAACCCATTACTGTTTGATTCCCAATTTAAATATGTTTTTGAGCAGAACGAAAAAAGGGCATAATCTGACACATTTTTGCCAGCATTGCCTGCAAGGTTTCACGAGTAGTGTTTTATTAAACAAACACGTGGAACTGTGTTCCACTCACAAGACACAGAGAGTAGAGTTCCCCAGTGAAGACGACGCTCTGTTGTCGTTTGGAGACTTTCAGAAACAAATGAAAGTGCCATTCGTAATCTATGCCGATTTCGAAACATTTGTAGAGAAAATGGACTCATGTGAGCCCAACCCAGACCTTTCAAGCACGACTAAGAATACAAAATTCAAACCCTGTGGGTTTGGATACCAAGTCGTGTGTATGGAAGATAGATACACCAAACCACCCGTCATTTACAGGGGGGCTGACGTTAGCAAAACGTTTTTGAAATGTATCATAGAGGAAGAAAAACGAATTAAAGAAGTTTTAAGCCACCCAGAACCGCTAGTCATGTCTCCAGGACGAGCAGTCGTTTATGGAGAGTGCTCGGTGCCATATCTGTGGTAAACATTTTACAGAACAAAATAATGTGGTACGAGATCACTGTCATTTGAGTGGGAAATTTCGCGGCGCCGCTCACAACGAATGCAATTTGAAGTATAAATACCCCACTCACATACCTTGTGTGTTTCATAACCTAAAGGGGTTCGATGCTCACATCCTGACGGAAAGCGTGGGTCTATTTAAAGACCGCAATATCAACTGCATTCCAAACAATACAGAAAAGTACATTTCGTTTAGTCTTGGCGATATTAGATTCATAGATTCGTTTCAATTCATGTCTCAGAGTCTAGAGACTTTGACAGAAAATCTTGCCAAAGAGGGTTTGACGAAATTCAATAACTTCTCTAGGGAGTTTACCGAATCAGACGCCAAATTACTACTAAGAAAAGGGATATATCCCTACGAATACGTAGACACTGCCGATAGATTCTCAGAACAAAAGCTCCCCTCAAAAGAGAAATTCTACAGTTCGCTGAGTCGATCAGACGTGACAGATGCTGATTACGCGCATGCACAATCCGTATGGGAGAAACTGAACATTCGAGACCTCGGTCAGTATCACGACCTCTACCTCAAGACGGACGTACTACTATTGGCCGATGTCTTTGAGAACTTCAGAAACATGTGTCTCGATTATTATGGGTTAGATGCGGCTCACTTCTATACCAGCCCAGGGTTGGCTTGGAGTGCAGCCTTAAAAATGACGGGAGTGAGGTTAGAACTCATCAGAGATCCAGACATGTATCTCTTATTTGAAAACGGAGTGAGAGGTGGAGTTAGCATGATATCAAACAAATACGCTCAAGCTAACAATCCTTACATTCCAGAAACGTACGACCTCTCCCAACCACACTCGTACATCATGTACACAGATTGTAATAATTTGTACGGGAAGGCCATGTCGGAGTCGTTACCCGTCGGCGGGTTTCGGTGGGTGGAGAATCCACACACATTTGACATAACCAAAGTCTCCAAAGACGGAGACTTGGGATATGTACTCGAAGTAGATCTGGAATACCCAGACGAACTTCACGACAGCCATACCGATTACCCCCTCGCACCGGAACGCAAAAAAGTCTCCGACAATGAATTGTCACCAACTAGTAAACAGCTGTGGAAAAGTTTACATCCTAGCCCCAAACACACTGGTGACACATTATACGGGCGCGTTCCGACAGAAAAACTGATTCCCACATTAGAAAACAAGACGAAATACATCTGCAATTACAGAAATTTGCTGTTGTACGTGAAACTGGGTCTCAAAGTCACCAAAATTTACAGAATCCTAGAATTCAAACAGAAACCTTGGTTACGCCCGTACATACAATTCAACACGTCAAAAAGAGCGGCATGTACGAATGAGTTCGAGAAAGATTTCTTTAAACTCATGAACAATGCCGTGTTCGGTAAGACGATGGAGAACGTGCGCTCCAGAGTCGATATCAAGCTGGCACACACGGAAAAGAAACTCAAAAAGTACGTGGCCAGACCTTCATTTCAAAGGTTTACTATCTTTAACGAAGATTTAGTAGCCGTTCAAAACGACCAAGTCAAACTCGTACTAAACAAACCAGTATATGTAGGACAGACCATTCTAGATCTGTCCAAGTGTATCATGTACGAGTTTTATTACAAGTACCTAAAACCGAAATACGGAGATGGAATCAAGCTACTCATGACGGATACGGACAGTCTTTTGTACCACGTCCAATGTCCGGACGTCTATGACGACATGTATCGGGACAGACATCTGTTTGATCTGTCCAATTATCCGATCGACCATCGCTGTCAAGACACAAGAAACAAAAAGATACCGGGATATTTTAAGGACGAAACGGGAAGTGAGCCCATTGCAGAGTTCGTAGGACTTCGTGCCAAAATGTATTCGTACGTGTACGCCGTGAGAAATAGAACTGAAATAGAAAATCTGGTAGTCCTATGGAACGACATGAAAGAAAAACAGGTAGCTAAAGGTATCGCAAAGGCGACCATCAGACGTGATCTTAGGCACGAAATGTACAGAGACTGTTTATTCGCCGACAAAACGAAAATGTGCAAAATCGGGCCTGTGTTCCTTCGACGATAAGCGCTGGGTCTTACCCAATCGGTATGATACGCTTTCATTCGGTCATTACATAATTTCCACCATGGGATGGCAATAAAAAACAGAAATGTAGTTTTACAAATATTTATTTAAAATATCGGACCGAAGTCGTCATGAAAAAAATACCGTAAAACTTATAAGTTGCGTTCCGTTTAAATACAAAATCATTTATGTTGTATATTCAGAAGATTATATTTAAAAACGAAAGTATTAAAACAATTTCAATTAAGTTTAAAAAGAAATAAAGCTTTAATCTAATATTTAAAAAGAAATAAAGTTCCGTTTAATTATGTTGGAAAAGAAATAAAGTTCCGTTTAATTAAGTTGAAAAAGAAATAAAGTCCAACTTCATGATTGAAAAAATAAAGTTCAGTTTAATTTTAAAAAAAGTTTCAATTTAATTTTTACATTTCAAAATCGTGTTTAGTTTTTGAAGTTCGAATTAGAAATAAATTTAAAAAAAAAAAGTTAAAGTTAAAATTAGAAATGAATTCAAAAATTTTAAAGTTAAAATGAATTCAAAAATTAAGTTTTAAAAAGTTTTAAAGTTCATATTTAACGTTTAAGTTCACATTTATGTCAAAGTTTAAGAAAAAGGAAGTATGAGAGGCATCATTTAAAGTTGATCGAAGTATGAGAGACATCATTTAAAGGTTACATGACATATAAGTATGAGAGACATCAGTAAAAGGTTACATGATGATTATATATTCTGAAGTATGAGAGACATCCTTAAAAGTTTATGCAGCATTGTAATTCTAAAGTATGAGAGGTGTCATTTAAAGGTTACAGAGTATACAAGTATGAGAGAGACGTCACATAAAGTTAGTCGAAGTATTAGAGACGTCATATACATGCATACTTAATCTTATGTTTGAAATTTTTAAGTTGCGCCAGATAAAATAACTTGAATATTGTTATAAGTTCAACAAAAATGTATATATAGAGAGAGAGAGGGAGAATACATGTTGATTATCAATTTTTAAGGAAAAAACAAGGTTTGAATAAGAATATTTAAAGTTGAAGTATGAGACGTATCATATAACGTCGAAGTTTTAGAATTCATATGAATTATGAGAGACCACGTATTACTATAGTGTAATTATTTTGCAAAAAAAAATAAAAATATTGTGTACATTTTCAGGTTATTAATACATTTCACTTATGTTTTGTATGACATCATTCTATTTCTTAATAAAAAGATATTTCAAAGCGAACACAAGTCGTTTAGTTCTCTCTGCATTCCGATATACAATCTAACACCGACTCATCATAGGTACCAAAAATGGCTTCTACTTTACAGTAATATCGATGTCTCGTCAACCTTTTCATGTGGGAACGAACTCTCCCATATTTTAACTCTACTACACTATCGATAAAGAAGTCATTTTCGTTTTTGAATTCCGGATAACGCCTCTTTATGGCTTTTACAAGATAACGAAATATCACAACTCTACATGTCGACCTCGTGGCAGCCAAATAAAATACTGATAAAACATAGATTAGTAGCATAATACGATGTATCTCTAAATAATACATCTCCGTTTATATCTATGAGAGATTTAGCGAGACGTTTTTGATACATATTTTGAGGTGAAGACATATCAATATTGTTTTAATGGTACACGTTACATATATAAGATACAGTCCGACGAAGTTAAAAAGAAGTGTCCAAAGGGGAATAACTCCAGCTTTACTGGAACTGCTGTGTTGCTAAGTACTGTTCGAATTCGTCCTGATACTGCAGCTTAGGAGTTGTTCTCTGATAAGGGTGAACCCGTGGACCGTTACTCTATGAAGAATGAAAAATGATATTGTATTGATAAAATTACGATTTTGAAATCCGAATCTTTTTTTCTGTTTACACTGAAATACTCACATTTGCCGATTTGGCGTTAGGTTCATCTACCACTCCATTGCCCTGTAAGAAAGTGTAATACGATTATACACATACAATATTGGTTCTCGTATAATAAGAATACCGATAATAAGAGTAAGATACTTACCAACAAGTGTAGCTTTTGCCGGAACTTTTCCTTCAGACTTTCCAGACCCAAATCGTCAAGCTCACTCCAGCTTAGAGGTAAATAGTATTTCCTATCCTTCTTGTTAATATGAATAAAATACTCATTGACTCCAGGAAAGAAGTTGCATTGACTCTCATAACCAGATTTTTTTCTATTTTGCCTCCTTTTTCAAACTCTTTCATTTCTATAACCCCGTAAAGACTTTGTTGAGCCATTTTTAGCGCTAAAAGTAACGGTTAGCGGTGTTGGCGCGCTTTTTATATAGCCGCTTTAGGTGTGATACGGGGTAGAATCGGAACAACCAATGAAAAAAGTTCATGGAATGTTGAACATGTCAGTTTTCTTCAGAAGGTGTATTAATTTTTTAAGACGTGACATACCTCAACTGACTGAGCGTCGATGCTGGTCTTGTAAAAAAAAAAAAAAAACATGAATTCTGGGTGTGTCCCGATTCTATACCTCAACCGGTTGACTAGGCATCGTTGCTGAACTTGCAAAATTATGGAAACTTAAGATATTTTTTCTCACAACACTCTTGCATCATTAAAATAAAAGCATAACAATGAATTGATAAATTAGACGGTGTCAGCATTCAAATTACTTTCATTAATAGGTAGATATAAGAGTTATGTGTATTACCTACAGCTTGTGAATAAATGTGGACGTATTTTTATATCCATAATCCCACATCAAAGAGTAATATTTATATTGAATGTTTAACCCCGAGTTATCTCTCTCTTGGCTTATCACCTCCAATATGGCGTAATACTACGACAGTACCTGATCTATCACCTCCACTTAATACTAATTATTCAATCGATGTAGTTATTACTTTAAATACAAAGGAACTAATCAAGTGATATTTTACAACTATATTTTTATATCTTCTATACTAGTCAGATGATCTTTTTTACCTATTCTATCACTTCAATTGATACTAGTTTTTTCCCAATCGATGAAGTCATTATTCTTAAATTATTTCAACCGAACGCTTCCGGGCTGACCTTTCGGGTGACCGACTGACCTTTTGCGCTAATTCGTAAAACGCACGTGCAAAGCCGTGGCTGGACTAGGTCAATACAACAAACATGGTGTATCTGCCTACAGTCGTACTGCTGTTTCTATCGTCCCTGTTGATGATACAGGGATGTGTATCATCAACAGGGACGACACAAATTTAGATGTGTTCTCTTGCAGAATGGATGAAGATTGGCTGGTCGGAGGGGTGGAGATGACGTTCACCATCTGCTGCGGCCCGCCACCCCCCGACCAGCCAGCCATCATCATCAAAGGATGGCGGAGCGGTGACCGTCTCCTGGGGGAGTGTATATATTACACTCCTTCCATCCACATCTATCCCCGGGAGGCGGCAGATTGCGCTCTGATGGAGGGGCAGGTGGTCGACTGTGTAAGTATAATCTTTGTATTCTTTTAAAGTTTAATCTGATATATATATATATATATTCCAAATCACCTATATTCTGTACCCCAGTTTTTTTTTCAATTACTGTCTAAATAGATATTTCATATCATATTAGATATTTCATATCTATTAAGGTCAATACTTGATCAATCAATTTATACTAAGCGGTTTATATTACTCGACCTCTGTTGTTACAGATTACACCAACTATCATTTAATTATTGATATATATCAAGTAAGTGTCTTAGGTATAAAATCATTCTGAAATGGCTAAGGCTTTTGAGAACAATCTAACTACTGTTCTTTAGGAGAATGTCACCACAGAGGTCGCCGCCAACACCACCACTGCGGAGGCCACCACTACCACCAGAGAGGCCGCCACCACTGAGGTAACCGCCACAGAAGCCACCGCTGCCGCTACCACTGCAAAGGCCACCACTACCACCAGAGAGGCCGCCACTACAGAGATCACCGCCACAGAGGCCACCGCTGCCGCTACCACTACAGAGGCCATCACTACCACCAGAGAGGCCGCCACCACGGAGGTCACCGCCACAGAGGCCGCTGCTGCCGCTACCACTGCAGAGGCCATCACTTCCACCAGAGAGGTTACCGCCACAGAGGCTGCCGCTGGTGCTACCACTGCAGAGACCACCACTACCACCAGAGAGGCCGCCACCACAGAGGTTACCACCACAGAGGCCGCCGCTGCCGCTACCACTGCAGAGGCCTCCACTACCACCAGCGAGGCAGCCGTCTCCACAGAGGCCACCACCTTGGAGATTTCTGTGGTGGTGGTGCTAACAATTGCAGCGGTACTGTCATTGTTGTTAGGTACTTATGATTTCTTAAAATCTTATACATTTTCTTTGAAATAAGACATTTTCTTTAAAATAAGACATTATGATTTTCTTCATATTCTCATCATAACTACATTTAGATCAATCATCATTAGCATCTTTGCAAATGTGTGAAGATGGTTGAAGTAAAATAAAAATGATACGTTTAGTCGAATTTCCCCTTGTAAGAAAAATGTATCCATTTCCAGTTATAGTCTTACTCATTAGGTGGAGGAGGCAGGTCCAGCTCCGTCAGATCTATCGGATGAGGGAAGACTTGAATGTCTGTAAGGTTGTAAATGATATCAACGTTAAATATACACATTTCATTATGACTTATTCTGTTATTTTCGAAGTTCTAGTAATGTATATACATTGCAGAGGAAATAGAGATGGAGGACTTACCCTCCCCAACTCCTGCCTCTACCAGTCCTACCCCCATTCAAAAAGGTACTTTTATGCATATATTCACAGTTCATGTCCATTCTAAACATTAAAATTCTCAGTTTGTATTAAATGTCTACATAGCGGAGGAATACTGTACCATTGGAGAAGTCACAATGAATTGTATTTTAAAGACATAATGTTTGGATTCTTATTATTGTAGAGGTGATAACGGTGAAGATGGAGCAGGAGGGGGGTTTGTTTGAAGGTATGTAGATAAACTTTTTATCATTTATTCCATATAGTTACAATCAATTATTGTCATCAGAGAGTTCTCTGTTTTCGCTCTTATTTCTTTGACTAATTACTTGATATAATTTAAATTGTAGATTCTCTGGCAGAATTACTACCCCCCTCCTCCTCCTCTTCAGAGTAGCCTCCCCAGAGAGGTCGCCAGGTAAGAATTTATATTGATTTTTTTTCTTCACCAGTTTTGAATGTGTAATAATGGTTTTTTATAAGAATTTTTTTACCGTCCAATACAATGGAAAAAAGTTTCTAAAAGTTTTTTTAAGAGATTGTTTCTATATTTAAGTTGTGGAAGTGGAGGTAGAAGTTGAGGAGCGTCCTCGCTACTTCCTACGTAGCCGCTTGGGATGTTAGGAGTTGTGCCAGCATCCAGAACACTTAAAAAGAACTTTATGCATATAAATTCAGGAATGTGTGTCTCTTTTTGGTTTATTTTTTGTCATGTGTCTTTCATATGTGTAAGGGTGGATGGGTATGGTCTGTGGGTAGGTGTGTGAGTGTATGCTTTCAATGCGATATTTTTTTATATTTAATCAATACTCGGTGTGATGTCTACATTTTGTGATGTACCATTATTATGATCATTTTTACACCAATGTTTAATTTAAATCATATCATTGTATGTCTATTTCTTATATGTCTAACTGTGATAATTACAATCATTACTCAGGTGTGTTTAATTTAAATCATATCATTGTATGTCTATTTCTTATATGTCTAACTGTGATAATTACAATCAATACTCAGGTGAATGTGTGTGTGTGTGTGTAAGGGTAGACGGATAGTTGTGTGAACGTGACTGTATGCTTTCAATGTTATAATTGTTTACATCTAATCAATACTCGGTGTGTTGTTTACATTTTTTGGTGATGTGTCATTTGTCAATGTTTAAGTATATTTTATTGTGATTTTACATGTGATCAATTCTCAGGGAGAAATGTATGTCTATTTCATTTATTGTGATGCGTTAAAATAAATGTTTTAATTTGAAATCTATCTTTTCTTATTATTCTTAGTTGTACAATTCAAACCTAAGCAACATGTCTATAGAAGTTTTACAATAACACTCAGTGATGTATTAATACACAAGGTTTGCTTGCTTGAAGTAATTACTGAAATCGCAGTTTTCCACAATTTGGTTCAGTCACTTTTAAATCATAATTATTGACATGTTACTTTCTGATGAATAGTGAACGTGTTGATGTAGCAAATGTTCACGCTCTTGACATTGTTACTAACTTTACGGTGTACTATGCGATCGTTACTTGATAATTTTCCTGAAGGATTCAGTCGTCATCTCCTGTTAACATTTGCTCCACCTACTTTGCTCTCTTAGTTCGATACATATGCTCTCTCAGATAGTAGGTATCCACTTTATCGTTGAATACAGGCTTATTTTATGTCGATATTAATCAATGAACCATTAAAACGTTTCGTCGTCTTTTAAATTGAAGTGTAATACCTTAACATTTCTCACATCATGAAGAAAAAGATGGACACTTTCATATATTTTACTGCAGCGGTTAAAAACATGACGTATTTCTAAGGTTTCGATATGTTTATTTTATTTACCATGTGAAGTTATTGGTTATTATACGATACATAAAGTTTTTATATATCGAGTATATATGGATCAAATTCAAAACCTATAAGATTCGTAAACAATTTGATGAAATATCTTTTGGTAATTAATGATGGAATTTACTGTGTTTTAATTAATGGTTGATTTTGTGGTGTAACGTCAATCTTTAATAGAAAAAACTGTCTGTCGACTTCCATCTCCATTTATCACATTTTACCAGTGAACCAAAACTTTGGCGATTGGTAGTTGTGGTTTTACAGGCTTTGGACTGTCTGACATATAATGTCAGGCTGGATTAAAGTCGTCCGTCCGTCTGTCAAGTCTGCCAAAGATTGTCAAATGAAGATTGCAGCACAGTTCCAGAGTTATTGTCTTCGTGATATTGCAAATTTAAAAGTTTTTAAACACCATTGTTTTATGGAGAGTGGAAGGTCCAATGATTTTTTCATCTGATTCAATATTAAAGGTACCATATGACATAATAATTTTCACTTCTTCAAATAATCTTAGGTTTAACACTACCACTCTCTGTATTTTATCAAATGATAGCGAAACATCCAAATACAGTCCTTTATTCTCCATGCGAATGCGATCCGTATCTCTTAACTCTGAATGTACAATTACTGGTCCATGTCTAATTAATGGTTCATTAGAAAGTAGAGTTTCTTTAACATCCACGATCTCTTTGATGGAGTCACTTTGGATATCATGACTAATATTTATATTGAGGTGAACACTTTCAGTATCGAAGACAATAACAAAACAGCGCATTTTACTATTTTTCCCTTTCTTAATAAAGCTTCTGCAGTCATCATTATCCATAACTCCAAGTCTGTACAGGTTCAAGTTTATAACTGATCTGTTTTTGGACACATCAATCGGCTATATACAGAGGTCAATTTTGAAGCAGATTTTATGTCGTGACTTGATATTGGGTGGGGATATAATTGAAATTGTATCGTTAAGTTCAGATCATAATGTCATGGCTTCGTCTTTTCACTAGATGTCACATCGGTGGCCGTACCACCTAGGTGTTTTTCTCGTATATTCGGTGTTGATAATTTTACGTATTTTTTTTGTTAAGAGTCGGCTCGTATCACCGTGTCATTCAAGTTCAGATCATTAGTGTCATGGCTTCGTCTTTTCACTAGATGTCACGTTCTGTCACAGCTTCATCTTTATCACCGTGTCATTCAGGTAAGGTTACATGGGCCGTTACATTTTAACATTAGCATGGACCGTCCGTTTTAGCATGGACGTGTTTCCCCATTGGTTTAACATTAGCATGGACATTAGCATGGACGACAAACTGTTGCATGGACCGTTTAATACTTTTAAAATACCACTACTCCTGGATATCAAGGATGTCGGCACCTCAACTAGTTTTAATACAAACAAGTTTCATGGGCTGTGATATGGTAATCATGGCCAAAAAACGGACGAAATTTCACTGGGAGTTTAGGGTTCTATTTTGAAAAACAAATTACTTATAGAATCAAAACTTTTTCTGAAATTGAACAATCATGGGTTATCGTTGACAAGAATCAAGAAACAGTCCAGATACATGATCTGAATTTTTCAACATCAGTCCAAAACGGTCTCGCTTAAAAGCGTCTTCAACCGACAACAAGCGTCTTCAAGTGACAACAAGCGTCGCCAGAAAGAATCTTAAAAAATACTGAATAAAGTAAGCGACATCATAAGATATGTTGTTAATATGACTATAATACACCTCTGTACCAAATTTTAATTTGATATTTGATAAAATGACCGAGTTATGCTGAATTGAATTTTTACGATCGCAGCGTGGCACATGTGTGTATTAGCATGTAAAGTGAAGAAAGCGTCGCCAGATAATATCGTTACAATTACCCGCTAAAGTAAGCGACATCAGAAGATATGTTATTAGTTAGGCTTTTATAAATATATATTCCAAATTTCAGCTCGATAAAAAAGGATCGAGTTATGATTAATTTATTATTACGATCGGCGTCGTGGCATACGTGTGTGAATAGAACTCAGCATATGAAGAAGCGTCTTCAAACTGTATCTCTAAAATTAATCGATTAAGTAAGCGACATCAG
Organism: Mizuhopecten yessoensis; assembly: GCF_002113885.1. Taxonomy (NCBI): domain Eukaryota; kingdom Metazoa; phylum Mollusca; class Bivalvia; order Pectinida; family Pectinidae; genus Mizuhopecten; species Mizuhopecten yessoensis. The sequence goes on along the minus strand of NW_018408764.1, from coordinate 90,076 downwards.
AGGATATGTTATTCTTATAACTATAATACACCTTTATACCAAATTTTAATTTGATTTATTGAAAAATGATTGAGTTATCGTGAATTTAATTCATACGATGTACAGATATTGAGCTATACGCCGTGCCATATATGTGTACGTACGTAGGGTAGGGCTTCGCATAGGCAGAGACGTGTATGTGTTATACGTCTCTGGCATAGGTGAACACAGTTAGAATATATTGCTATATAAACATTGATACACCTTTAATCAGCTGTGTAAAGAATAACATTATTGTATTTATTGAACAATTAAGATTTTAACTGTAACCGATTAAGAATACATTTAACAATGTGTTTAAAGAGATACATGACGCCGGAAACGTTTTTTTGCATTTTCACAGATTGACAGAGAAATTGATATACCTTTAAATCAATACATAATTAGAATATCCAACCAAAGTTGTCGATTCGTCTTGCCACCAAACACTAGAAATCTGTCCTCATAATAAATGTAAATTTGAATCGTCCCGCTGGTTCTACGCGCCATTGCTGATGACTATTCAACAGAAGTTTCTGAAAACGAGTCACGTGATAATTCGGAACACAACAAAAATGGATAGCGAGGTAAGAAACACGTGGTTTTGTTTACGATTTTAAAATCGCTCTTTAAGCATGTTTATTATATTCTTGACGACCTGTTTAGAATGTTACAATGCATTTATATGTGGGTATGCGTTTTGAATGGAAAAGGTGCCTGTTGCAAGCCTAGATTGTTAGTTGAGACACTTCAGTCGTAGTCGTTGAAAAACGGGGGGCCCCCGAAAGGGGTTATTGAAGTCGGTGGATTTAATCAATTATGACGATATTTCCATTGGAAAAAAGGCATCAACAAAACAAGAAAAAATACTAAGGCCCCTATCTAGAAAATAATAAGGAAGCAAACAATATAAGAACTACGTAATAATGGAAGTACATGACTTATATGATCATAATTTTCCAATTTGGTCAAAACTGAGCTGATGATTAGGAAGTTTTCTTTTTGTAAACAACATGATCTTTATATAAGACAATTTAGAAATATGTATATGCTGCATATATGTTTTGCCAATTACCTGATTTTGAAGATGTTGTGGTAAATAAAAAAA
>NW_018408764.1:78393-88463 GCF_002113885.1 Mizuhopecten yessoensis | reverse complement strand
GGTTCTAACCGATGTCTCATAGCTGCTGGACTACAATATTAATCTTGTATATAGTCAAGTAATTCAAACTACAATATTTAGGTTATGGTGACTTTAAGCATTATGACTGTGTGTTGGCCTTGTACTAAGTTGTAGCTAGTTATGCAACATTGTAAAATGTACCACAAAAGTTAACAAGAGGCCCAATGGGCCTGAATCGCTCACCTGGTATTAATGTCACACTTATAATCTCAAAAGTGGACGATATACAGCTACAGACAAAATATCTGTGTTCGATTCATTTGAATCTATTTAATGATTTAAACATATGATGCCTGTGACCTTGAAAGTCGAACAAGGACATTAAATTGAACAGAGTTTATAGCCTTCCGTCCCAGCATACTTCTGGCTAAATATCATTACACTGGACCTTTTGAATATTCAGAACAAGTCATTTATGATTTAAACATATTTGATCCCTGTGACTTTGAATATGAGCGAATGTCATTCATTTGAACAAACTTGGTAGCCCTTCGTCCCAGCATCTAACTGGCAAAATATCATAACCCTAGGCCACTTGGTAATTCAGAAAAGGTTGTTTAAAAGTTTTAAACATATTTGACCCCTGTCAACTTGAAAATTGGGGAAGGTCATTTGCTTGAACAAACTTGGTAGCCCTTCATCCCAGCATGTTACTGGCAAAATATCATCCAAGGCCTTTTGGTGATTAAGAAGAAGTCGTTTAAAGTAGAATATTGACGACAGACTGACGGACGCCGCACCACGGCATAAGCTCACTTGGTCCTTCAGCCCAGGTAAGCTAAAAACGGTCAATATGGTACTATAAGAATTATGATCTTCTTTCTCCTTTTCAAATTATCAACAAACTTGTGTATGTATTGCACATATTTATATTTTATGATTAAAAAATGTTCTTTTTATATTAGTCTAGTACATGTAACAGCGATGAGAATAGGGATTATGAAGAGAGTGGTGGGAGCTCAAGTCCAATGGTGCGGGGTAGGGGTACACGGGCAAGTGGGAGGCCATCAAGGCGACGAGGTCCTGGGCGTGGAGTTCGGGGGCGGGGGCGTGGTCGAGGACAATATAGGGCCCCAGCACCAACCAGTGCAGAGTTGGCTAGGCAGGAACAAGAAGAACGAAGAAGGTCACTTGAGGTACATGCATGTTTATATTATTTTAAAAACTTATATGTAATATACAAATAAATATAATTTAAACCTTATGTAAACAAGAGCCCAAATGGGCCTGCATCGCTCACCTGGTATTAATCTCACACTTGTAATATTTGGGCCAGGTGAGCTAAAAATGATATTTCTCCATACTATAGATTTTTGTAAAAAAACAGTACATTACAGCCTTCCTCAGTAACCTCTTACAGTTGACTTTCTTCAATTTGAATTGGTATATTATGGAACATTTTAATTAACAATGAGCGAAACAGATGCCAAACATTTGCTCATTGAAACTGCATTAAAGTTTCCAAGTATCATTTTTGATATTAATGACGCCCCAGGCATGGGAGGCCATCATCCCCCACCAGGTAGTGTAGCACCAGACTGGTGTTCCTGTGGCAATTGCCGTGATATGCCAACAGAAGTAGAGAGGCGCTGTTGTCGGCATACACCAGAACTTTGTACTACATTAATGCCCGTGAGTAACCAAAATGTTCTCCGGATTAAACATACTGTAATATTCATGCATACTATAACACCTTAATAATAAAACTGTGTCATAAAGAATGACAAATGTCACGGTGGTGAATATAATGCTCATAGCTTCTCAATGTCAACGATGAAAGGTTAATATACTCAGTTTTTAATTACAATTCCACCGAAGTTTTATACTGAAGAACACAAACTTACAAAATGGGATGGACCATAATAAATAAAATATCTAAAAGAAACAAAAATTATCTTTGCAAAAGGACTTTAACCTAAAATCATGATCTAGCTACAACACAATCTTTTATATTTGAAAACAAATTTACAGTTGAAAGTTATAACAGTTACTAGTTAGTGTGCCATGTCATGCATATGGACTTTATGCATTTTTATGACATTCACCAGTCATATATAATGCATAGGAAGACAAAGTACTATTGAAAATAACAGCAAAGTCTATGTCTGAAAAAATCTTTCACATCAACTTTATAATGACATTCAGATTCCCTCAGAATACAAAAAACAAACGGAAATATTTAACTACGGTAAATTATTTTCATATAAACATTACATGCATACGTCTTATACTCGGTAACTTATTTTTCCAGGACTTCAGAGTGATTGTACTCCATGAAGCTGTGCTGGCAGTAGCAAGGCTATACAGACAGGATGTGTTAGCCATTCCAAATGACGATGACTACAACAGGGGTAACAGACATGCAGCCTATAGACAGTTTGTATTGTGGCAACATGGACGTCTTGGGGCCGGTGTTCGGGCTGTTATTCCGAGTTGTTGTGTCTGGGCTATACGGGACAAGTACCCAGATCAGTATGGACAGTATGTTGGGTTTGTTCCATCCAGACTTGAGTAAAATAACTCACATTTGAATAGGTTTATTGAAACATGTAGCATTTTTTATGTTTTTCCCAAATGTAATTAGCTTTAAATGTAATGCCAGTCTGTAGACACCTTGGTTGAATGACAGTTGGTGTTTGGTTTTATCATGACTATAATATACATGTTTACAGAAAAATTGTCTTTCCCATGACAATTCACACAGGAACAGTGTTGTTACCGATTATTACAGATCATTGTTGTTCCCATGATTACAGGAACTTTGTTGTTCCCCATGATTACAGGAACTATGTTGTTCCCCATGATTACAGGAACTTTGTTGTTCCTCATGATTAAAGGAACTTTGTTGTTCCTCATGATTACAGGAACTGTGTTGTTCCCCATGATTACAGGAACTATGTTGTTCCCCATGATTACAGGAACTTTGTTGTTCCTCATGATTACAGGAACTTTGTTGTTCCTCATGATCACAGGAACTATGTTGTTCCCAATGATTACAGGAACTTTGTTGTTCCTCATGATTACAGGAACTTTGTTGTTCCTCATGATTACAGGAACTTTGTTGTTCCTCGTGATTACAGGAACTTTGTTGTTCCCCTTATTACAGGAACATTATTCTTCATCATTATTCCCCATTATTACAGGAACATTGTTGTTTACAATTCTTTTGATCGTAAAAAATGCAAGAATTCTAACATGCTATACCAACACAGTTGATAGTGGATACCAACACTATGTTTTGTACAAATCAGTGGAAGTTATTATGTGAAACACTATATTTTGTACAAATCAGTGGAAGTTATTATATGAAAAGAGTTGTTCTGGTGAATTTGCTCAGACATTGAAATTCAGTGACACAAACACTTATATACATTGTAGTGTTAAATCTGAACTACATTTCAAGTCAACATGCCTAGGTTAATCATTACATATATTTCCATTACTGTTCATATGCATACACACAGACAAATAACAATGTCATGGAAAAACATATAATAGCATTGGATGCTCTTGAAATAAAATTGTGTAAGTAATTAATTCAGTCTTGATCTTTTCTCTTCTACAAGTGTTAAAGTTGGCGGTGGTGGTACTGGTGCAATGTTCTTCTGTAATCTCCTTGGATCATCCTCTGCTAACACTCGTTTCCCATGCATTCCAACACGGCCCTCTAATCTCCTTGTAACAATTCTGGACTTTAGGCACTTGACATGTTCATATGTTTTCTTCTCCTTTACTGTGTGGACAGTCCACCTGCCAGATTTTTTATTGTATGTTCTTCTGTATCTGTTCAAAATAGGATGTTGTATATCTGATGTCATATGCAACAAGAAACTTTTTAACAACTTCAATAATATGTACAAGAAATTGTGAACTTCGTTATCTTCACAAAACCAAATTGATATCCTTCTGCATGTTGTCAGACCACGAATAATCGACACAAACTAATAAGAAAATGTCATAGACAGTCGTGTATGAAGCATTTCAAGAAATGTTACATGGTATATGGTATACAGCTCTTTTGGAAACAATTTTAAAAGTTATTCACAAAATAACATCAAGTTATATTACATGTAATAACACAAACCCGTTACAGATATTTCTACTTCAAACAGAGAACATAGGTTCTTTATCTTGTTTATTTTATGAATTACATGTATGGTGCTTTGACAAAAGTTTATTCTTGCTAATCATGTATAAACATGCTACAAAACTGGTTAATACTCAGAAATATTGGTTTTTCAATAAATCTTTGTATTGTACCTTGTAGTTCCGTCTTTATTTTTCATTGCAGGCTTGTCAATATTCTCATTATGGTCCATTGCTGCCAACTGATTTCTAGCTTTGTTGTATAGGATGTTGTATATCTGATGTCATATGCAACAAGAAACTTTTTAACAACTTCAATAATATGTTCAAGAAATTGTGAACTTCGTTATCTTCACAAAACAAAATTGATATCCTTCTGCATGTTGTCAGACCACGAATAATCGACAAAAACTAATAAGAAAATGTCATAGACAGTCGTGTATGAAGCATTTCAAGAAATGTTACATGGTATATGGTATACAGCTCTTTTGGAAACAATTTTAAAAGTTATTCACAAAATAACATCAAGTTATATTACATGTAATAACACAAACCCGTTACAGATATTTCTACTTCAAACAGAGAACATAGGTTCTTTATCTTGTTTATTTTATGAATTACATGTATGGTGCTTTGACAAAACTTTATTCTTGCTAATCACGTATAAACATGCTACAAAACTGGTTAATACTCAGAAATATTGGTTTTTCAATAAATCTTTGTATTGTACCTTGTAGTTCCGTCTTTATTTTTCATTGCAGGCTTGTCAATATTCTCATTATGGTCCATTGCTGCCAACTGATTTCTAGCTTTGTATACAGGAGGTGAGAAGGCAAATCTTTTGGCAGCATTCATCAGTATGTGATTTTGGAAATTTTCCAGTTCAGCAGTGCTCCTATTGTTGAAGATAAAAAAAGCCTTGTCACTTTCAATTCTCAAGAATAAATATGAAATCATCAACAAATAATTAATAGCCTTATAAACTTTGTTCCCATAGAATGACCCTATTGATGGCCCAATGGTCACAAATGAAACAATCTTTATATACATTTCAGCATCATAATGCTTAAAATGAAACTTGTAAGATCTGTCACTTTCTGTTCACAAGATTTTTTTTGGAGAAGCATTTGAAAATGTGGAAAGTTTATGTTGTACAATGAACAGGATTTGTTTCACAAAGTGCACCTTTGAAATTTGGTCAAAATGGACTAACAATGTGTGCTTGTGATAGGGCAGACAAATGGTGAATTTTAATGCTATCCAATATTATACTCATTCCTCAAGCAAAGCAAAACACATATTTATATTATAAATGAACTATATAAAAGATGACATTATGCTGGCAATCAATTTAACAACAAACCCACATTTATGTAAGAAATCTTTTAAACTGTGAAACTTCAACACATTTTTAACACACCCGCATCCAGTAGTTACAACAGTTTTCAATATGACAATACTGTGAAATAAAATGATAAGCTGCAAAAGTGTATGGAAAACTGTTATGTAATCACTCTTGTTCACAAGGTAAAAAATATGCGAATTAGTTCCTACCGAAAATTTAGGTAGTAAGGTACACAGTTCAGAAGTCTTTTGTTAAGGACAAGTTTTCTAAGGGCTGTATGCGCTGGGCCTCCCGCTTCCAACCATTCTTTGTTGTCTCTGGCATCATTAAGGTCACCATGGGAACATTCACCAAAAGCAATAGCATTATATGACATTGCCCACTGATGTTCATTTATGACATGGTGTAGCACTCCACCCCATATTTCCTGAAATTATATAAAGGTAATATACTCATTTTCCATGCAAATATTTTGTTTCTGAAAAGGCTTACATATAAAGCACTTTTTTTTTTAATGTTCAAGAACATAATTATAAAGAACATACTTGAATTTTGTCTAGGTGATATCTAAACTGTATATAAAGAACATGAGCTTTGTTCTAGGGGATATTGTTATAAAGGGTAAGTATGAAAGCTTTCAATTACCAAGAATTCTTCATAAGTGCTTGCCATTTTACAGCTGTGCCAAAAGTGGTTAATAATATCTCGACTCCATTTCTGCAATGATGTGCATTTTTTGTCCTGTCCAGCCTGAAGTGACAATGTTGAATCATATTTTAAGCATTATCAAACATAACAATTAGCTTCATGTCTTTCTTGAAGCAGGATAATAAGTGTAGTAGCACTATAAATTACAATAAGATTTTCATTACAAAAGCAAAAGGTGTAATATAAAAATGTACTGTAAAAGTACTGCACAGTCCTGTAAAGATCATAGTTGTATTATTTACATTTCATATGAGCATAATGCTTACTGATTATAGTAGTGGTTATAAGAATTTTTTCAGAAAAATGTACACGTTTAATGTCAAAGCAAAGCTAAATGTCTAAGTAGGATTAGTCCAAATTACTTGCATGTCAACACTACATTTAAATTTGTAATCAATAATCTCTTACTATGAACACTTACAGCAATTATCTTCTTGCCAAGGTTCTTTGCAGCATGCCATATATCGTGTGAATGTTTTATATTGGGAAACTGTTTCTCTGTGAAAGTAATAGTAAAAATAATGTTTTTCCTGTTCACAAGAAAGGAACTGTCAAAGTGTTACTACATGATATATTGATTGATACACACCATGCATAACTCAGTGTTCACTCTCTATGTTAATTGTGATGAAATTTCAGAAATACCAACCAATGCAATTATGGTATGTTAGTTCAAGTCCTATCGCAGTAAAAATTAATGTTGAACTGTTTTGTACAGCCAAAAAAAATTCAAAAAAATCATATATCTGTCTTGTATATATGCTAACATAATCTACCACTACAGGTTCAAGTCCTATTATTTTCTATTAATACTAACTCATGACAGATCCAATTTGCATATGAGCATCTGTCACCACCTCAGTTATTTGATCCCCTTCCTTTTCAATTCTTGAATAGTGTGAAGGAATCCTGCCTTTTCCAGGTTTGTACTCTTCCCAGCCGTCTCCCGTTTGTCTAACGTAGCAATGGAAATACATTTTTTCGTATCATTTTCCAGCATTGTGTATGTACAATACTGTGCACAATGGCCTGGACTGTCCATTCTTCCATCACCTTAAGAAAATCAGCAAACAAAACTATTATACTAGTGCTAAGAAGATTTATATATGACAATAATTTACGCAAAAACTCACAGTCACAGCAATTTCAAAGGATATTCAATATGTATCTGCAGTGCATATAACACAAGAAGAACCTGTCCAAAGAGAGTTTATAAATCTAAATAAAATAAATTAGATAACCATTTTCATTACCTAATAGAATGACATCCTTATCTCGGAATTCATTTATCAATGTTGCTTGCTGTTCCTTCCATAGTTCATCAACACAGGCCGTGAGATAGGTCCTCTGCATTCTTGTGAATGTTGAGTTGTCAATAAAATGTAGATTCAGAAAAGTTGCAATTAAATTCACTTTACTGAAATTGTTTCCTGATAACAGAATGGCAGACGCAATCATGAGGTCACCTCCATTTAGTCTTTTGTTTAGAACTGGTTGCGAACACCAATGAAAGGCCATGTGATCACCAGGACATAACTGTAATGCAATTAAAAAAATAGTTATTTAATTAATTCTGCTAAGATTTATATATTTTTTTTTTGTGTTCATTATTTATTTTAAACGAGACCTAGAATAGTTCTTCACACCAAACTTGTTTGCCATAACCTTGTGCAAACTTGTTTATCGCAAAAAAAATAACTATTTTTTCCAGCTGCAATGGTTTAATAAACTAGAACACTGACAGGTCAGTAAGGCCCCTGTCTTGTGGCAATATATCCCCATAATCATCAAGAAGCAATCTGCCCATATAGCTGAGCTTGACATTTGATATGTGGACTTCAAAAAGAATCGCAAAGAAGGAAAGTATACATTTTACATGTACTATGATGTTAGTCTTGTTTCCTTTCACCTCCATATTTTTTCCTGGGCTAACAGAAATGTAAATACCGGTGCAATACTTATTTGTTAGCTTTGATTTGATTTATTTAACCTTATATACCTCCTCCATCAAGAGCCAGGGTCAAAGTCAGAGATCCACTTTGTCTTTGACCTTTGGACCCAAATGACTTTGACCATTAACCCAGTGACCCTGATCTTTGGTCAATTGACTTATTCTTTAATTCCGACCAACTTTGCTCCTTAATATCATAACAAAATGTTCATCAAGGAAAAGATACAAAATTTAACCTTCACCTTTGACCCAGTGACCTTGACCTTTGGTCAGTTGACCCCTTGTTTAATTCTGATCAACTTTGCTTCATAATATTACAACAAAATGTTCATCAGTGAAAATATGTTAAATTTGACCTTGACCTTTGAACCTAATGACCTTGACCTTTCACCGTGACTTTTTACCTCAATGTGTATTTTTGTGAACTAAACATCTTGACCAAGTTTTATGTACATCGGTCAATAAATATCAAAGTTATCAGCCAGGAACAAAATTTGTGGACGGACAGACAGACAGACAGAGTGATTACTATAGGGCACCCGTATCTCCGATATAAATATATGTACTGTCTCACTAAACAACTTACCTTATACAATTTTTATTACTTTGGTTATAAATGTTGCAATATGAGAGATACATGACAACTTACAGAGATAGTTTAAAGAATTTCAGAGTAAACAGATGAATAAGTACATGAATATTCTTAAAAGATTGTTTACATACCCACTTCAAATACATTGCAGACCCAATGAATGATGTATTTATGTCAACAGGCTTGCCACATCCTTTCACTTTACATGAACTTTCCACTCTTTTTCTGGCAAGTAGCTGTAATTGTTTAACATAGACGAGGGCAGTTTCATCATTCAATAGATGGTGTGCTTCAGGGACATTCAATATTTTTCTTATACCAGAACCTCCAGTTTCATCTTCATCAGAATTCTCCTCATAATCGATATCATCACTGTCAGACTCATCAAATAATATGTCTGCTGCCGCAACATCATCCATGTCAATGACATCCTTTGGTCTGAGGACAAATTGTAAAACGTTAAAAAAACACCTCAAAATTGGAAAAGACATTTATCTAGAAACTTATCAATTTGTTTAACATATATCACACTGAAAACAGTTTGGTTTTAATTCATATACTATTATTCCAAAATTGTCACAATATCGGTGAAATATTCTGGAAGTGACGTTAAGCCCAAATTAAACAACCAGTATTTCAAAAGAAAAAATACTTGTTTACAAATATATTTGTCTTTTTGCAAAGGAACAGATTACAATAATAAAACCAAACACTTGTAATGAAAATAAAGTATTTTGACTAAAAGATATACCCAATTGTGAGGTTAAAACTAGGCTCATATTCGTCATCATTCATGTCTGCGTCATCATCCAAATCTTCAGTAATATCTATGGTTACACTGAAAAAAAAAAAAAAAAAGAGATACTGACCTGTGATAGTTTGCAAACAAAATTGTTTGCCCCACAACACATATCATATATCCTATGCATGCAATTATGATTGAACATAGTTCTGAAAAACTACTGAATTTGGTGGATTGCCATCAATAGCAAGAGGCCCATGGGCCTTACGGTCACCTGATATATTTATACAGAGAGTTTTTAACATGAGTGTTTTTAACATGAACAGAAATATTATTCAAAGTGACAAAAAAACAATAAAACCACCTTATTCAATATCTAGCATACAGATTTCAGACTAAAAAGGATTTGAAACCAGCACCTCTGATTCTAAACAAGGAAAATGAAGAAATTTTAGCACACTGACTCCTTTGAGCCCCACCCTACAGCCTTTGGGGGTAGGGCTGGCTCAAAATTTTCAAAGTATCAAACTGTCAATTCAAGGTTATAATTCCAATCAAGTTATTAACATGTAATATTCAAAGTATCACTTGCCATTATAAACCATAATAAATTTTGCCCCCCCCC
>NW_018408764.1:73341-78281 GCF_002113885.1 Mizuhopecten yessoensis | reverse complement strand
GAGACCCCAGGGTCAAGAAATTCACAATTTCGGTAAAGCACCTTAAGACCCTTCCATCTATGAAGAGTATTTGATTCTACCATATCTGGGTCTTGAGAAGAAGATTTTTGAAATTTCAGTCAATTCAACCCTTTTTGGCCCCACCCATCAGCCCCTGGGGGTCAGTCAGGGCTCATAGGTGCATACTATCAAACTGCTACTTAATACTGATAATGCTAACCCAAATTGAATTACTTCCAATGGCAATTAAACAAATGTTGGTCCAAAAAGTGATTTCTCTATATAAACTATAGTAAAGGTTACCCCCTCCCCAGGGGGAAACGTGAGACCCCCCAGGGTCATGAAATTCACAATTTCGGTAAAGCACCTTAAGACCCTTCCATCGATGAAGAGTATTTGATTCTACCATATCTGGGTCTTTAACTCGATCGGTTGAGTGTAAGACTAGTAAGCCAGAGGTCCCGGATTCGATCCCATGCGGAGGTAGTGATTTATATTTAATCAATCATGCGCTCTGTTACACTTATATTGTATGCATTATATATGCTTACTCAAATGGATTAACAAAGGATGAAGACTTAGCTGATGCTGTGACTGTCTGTCGTCTTCTTAATCTGAAACATATCAACGTAATCATTCAATCAGAACAAGTAATGTGTGAAAATACAGCTGTATAAGTATACTTGTAAGCAATGAACATAATAAGTAGTTCATGATTATTGTATTTCCAAATATAATAAAATCTTGATTTTATTCAAAGGCAATAACTTATGGTACTTCATTTTCATACAACAAGAAACGGACACAAGTTGGGTTGAAATTCAGAGACCTTTTATAATTACACAAATTTAATTTGATATGTTTTGCATGGTTTGCTGTTGGCGACTGTAAAATGGGCCATAATTGTAGTACGAGCAATCAGATTTTCATGAATATCAAATTTGGACATATATATTGATGGTACAATTTATAATTGTATATTCTTATACACCATATATGATTAAAATGCATAATTCTTTCACAAATTTATTATGCGGAAATAAAAAGGGGTCATAATCATGATAATGGTCAGACTTTCATGAATATCAAAGTTAAGCTGCACATTGATGAATGTACCTTCATGTATATACCAAATATGATTCAAATGTGTCAATTCTCAAAAGTTATTATGCATAAACAAAATGTGTGACATATGGACAGTCAGATGGGACGGACATGGCTGACACTTCATGTCCCAACCCGTCTTTTTAATGGTGGGGGCATAAAAACAATGTCAATAGTATCATACAGTACCTCTCGGAGAAAACTGGCGCAGTTGTTTCCTTTATGCATTCAATTCCAGACAAACCAGAACCACTAAAAATTTAAAAAAGTACTCCCTGACTAAATACAAATGCATACCGTGTAAAGCTGTAGTATTTTATATGAAAAAGCACACCTAAACATTAAACTGATCAATAACTCAGCAATAAACAGCAATTCAACGGAAATCTCCAGTCTATCTTAGTTTAAACCGACATGGTGGCTCAGAGGTCAAGTGTTTGCGTTGAGGTGGTAGGTTGGTGCTAGATTCTAAGGTAGGGGTTCCAATCCTTAATTTGCCACATCAATAAGCAAGACGTTAAAATTAGGCAATCTTCTTGCTCCCTGCTAAGTACTCAGCATTTCTAGGACTGGTTCAGGGTCAGGATAATGTAACCGAGTATCATGTCAATAAGCAAAATAGTATAGTGCTTATAATTATCATGAGCATTTCACTTGAGTTAACACACAGCTAAGGTTTGAATATCTGCATTATAAGCAGGATAGTATATGGTATGCCAACCTGAACACATGGGTGTTAACCCTCTAGACCTGTGAACTCAGATTTCTGCCCAGTCAGTATAAGCTCAGAACTTTTGACACAAGTTGTAATTCATTTGTTGTAGAATCAGTTTTTTAATTGATTGCATGCATACCGTACAAGATCCATGGTGATTTTCACATTTTTAATATAAGAACATACAAGAAAGTTATTAATCCATACATGATCAGATTCAAAGTAATATAATGAAGTTCACTATAAACTAGCTAGATCACCAGTAATACACAAGTGAGAACATGTATTCTGAAATGCAGTAGCTTATATTTATAACTTATGATAATATATTGTAAGCTAGTGATTTTTAAGCTTCATACCCTCCAGCAGATTCTTCTGAAGAAATTTCAGAAGCAAGCAGGGGTAAGCTTGATGGGTACTGAATCAAACTCAAAGCAGATGGCGTTGAGGTAAATGATGGACCTGGAATTGGGCCAGTTGTTGATTGAGAAGAAGGACCTGGATGAATGCGTGGTGTTGATGGCAACTGAATTGTAACTGGTGTTGCTGTGCATGTTTGAGGCAGGGCAACTTCTTGAACTTCATTTTGTTTGTAGTAACTGTGACATCAATGAATAATAATTAATTCTATTTCCAGGCAATACAATAAAGCATACATTTATAATACATATATACCGGTAAATGTATAAATTTAAGCAGAAATATTTCTGATTTTGATATAAATTCAACGGCAATTGCATAAAAATGAAAATAAAAACTTCCGGCAAAGTTGCCCCCTTTGGGGCCCCATTGTTTATTTACAAGCGGATTTTCTCGTTATGTGGGTAATGTAACACCACCACTGTGTTTAATTCTCAAGCAAAGCAAGTCTTTATGCTAAAACATTACCTCCCATAATGTAGTATTCCAAATCAAAGTAATTTGGCCAAGTTGGGAACTTTCAGTTGCAAGTTTTACAGATTAGCGACGAACAAAAATAGCTACCTGTCGAGAAGAAAAGAAGCAACATCCTGGTTCCACCGCAACCCTAGTTCAGCCTTCAGCCTGTTCCATCTGTTGATGTGCTCCCCAATATTAACTCGACTATAACCTGTTAGTCTGGCAAGCTCGAGTTTCCGTCGTTTCCGAGCCGAGGTTGTTAAATATTCACCTGGACGACCATGTTTCGGTGCGTGTGTCGCCATATTGTTTTGGTTTTCGGAGGTCGGGTCATGAGCTCGGGTCATGAAGGTTACGTCATGTCACGTAACTTGTAATTATGCAAAGTAGCCTTTTATGGGAATTTATGCCGACCGGCATTTATTCTTTTTTTTATCTTTATATTTACAGCTCTATGTTTGTAGAAACTTTTCAAACTTGGTATTAGCGTAAAGTTTATAACTTTCTCTATCGAGGAAAAATGAGGATTTGTGTTGGGGAGTTTTTATAAGAGAGAAAGAGCTTTTCCGGCGTCATGTATCTCTTTAATTACCGTTCTAAACGTACAAAACAAGAGTATCAGCGCGCAACCCTCGCTACAAAGGAGGCGATACACGATAGATTAATTAACAAACAGGCTCCGGAAGTCATTCTAGACGACATTAAGTCATTGGACGATTCTATGAATGAACCCAGAGACCTTGGGCAAATTCAAAATGCCAAGTATCTTTTGCAGAAAAAAAACGTGACGACAAACAACCAAACAGTTATAGTCAAAATACGGTGGACGGACTTTTTAAGTGTTCTTAATGAAATCCATGACAGCAATTTCATACGAGAAGTAATTGTTACAAAAGGGAAAACCCCTTCAGTTATCCTTTATCCGACAACCAGCTGACGGATATAAAAACCGCTTGTATCAAAAAAGGCGCAATTTTAGGAATTGATAGGACATTTAACCTTGGACCATGCTTCGTTACTGCCTTGGTTTTTAATAACACCAACTTGGTTAGGAAATGTAAGGAAAATTCTCCTATTATGCTTGGTCCTGTTTATTTACATTGGGATGCGAGCTTTTTCACGTACTCGCGGTTTTTAACGCATATTGCCAGTGTCCTTGATCTTGACTTTGACCTGTGTGACCTCGTTATAGGGTCTAACGAAGAGAAAGCTTTAGTTAAGGCCATAGAAACCAACTTCCCCGATGCCACGCTTACTTTCTGTACACGACACATACAGGAAAACGTTTCGAGACATTTGTCACTTAAAATTGGCATGACTGATAAAGACAAGGCCCCGATCATGTCATCAATCTTTGATGAAGATGTTTTATTGAATTGAAATTCAATAAAAGAATTCAATACCATTGGACAAACGGTTGACGAGTCGTATGGAACACGTTTTGGAAGATATTGGTCAGTAAAGATTTTACCAACGATTAAGCGCAGGGTGATTGAATCGAGATTGCGCAATGCTGCAATTCCAAAAGGTTGGAAAAACAACAATTGCGAATCGATGAATCACATCATCAAACTTCTAGGGGACTGGAAAATATCCAAGGTTCCCAAGCTGATTCAGCGTTTGGATACCATTCAACAATCGCAGTACTCTGACGTACGTAGATCGTTGCATGGTCTTGGAGACTATGAATTGGCCGCGCACGCGCAGCATTTCAAGTAGAGCACAGTTGTGTGGCGCGAATTGATAAAGCGCGCAGAGTTGACCAAGTTCCATCCATTTTACTTGACTATGACTGGAGGGTAAATGATGATCTTTGTGGGAGTGACCACTTCCCAATTTTTCTTCAGAATATTGGGACTCCTCTTGATGATCCTCTACCTCGATGGAATATGCACAAAGCAGATTGGGCCCAATTCCAACACATGTGCATTGAAAAACTAACCATAGACAATTTTACTAACCTCGACGACCCTATCAAAACTTTTACTGAAACACTCACTTCAATTGCCCAAAAGACAATTCCAAAATCCGCTCCAAAACCTACGAAGTTCCTTTTATCTGAAGAATCTTTTAAAACACGCAGTAATCGGGCAGCTGCTCTAAGACGCTACTTCAATTGCCCAACTGCTTCAAACTACAGTGAATTTAAAATTTGGCGGGCAAAGGCTCGGCGATCAATTAAAATTGACAAAAGAAACAGCTGGAGAGAATATGTATCCAAGATATCATCAAACACGTCCTC
>NW_018408764.1:64223-70122 GCF_002113885.1 Mizuhopecten yessoensis | reverse complement strand
TTCTTTGAAAATTGACTTGAAAAGTTTAGGGTAGGCACAACAAATAAGGGTAGGTAGCAATAGGGTTACCAGAAACACTATATTTTGTTTGGCCTTATTAATTAATCAATTGATGTTGATACTTTAACATTTAAAAACTAGTAGTTCCTTCCCCCTCCCTTCTAATGTAGGAAGTGGCAAAACCCTCATAATCTCCTTCTCCTCAACTTCGGACACATCTTCTCTTCTCGGCCATACGAAAAATCCTGTTTTATCAGTTTTCCGCAAGAATTTTACAGTCAGCGGATCCAAGTTTACAATCTGAAATGAACCAACAAATATACATTTTTTTACTTCAACAATGACAATGGTTTTATTCTCATAAACAATACAGTGTAGAGAATACATATGATATAAAAATGGGTGACAATAATACATGGTGAAACAGGATCTACAGGTATCAATTTGAAGTGTTCACTATGTCAAGACTCCATTCATCTGGCTAACAGCTCTAAAGTTTGAGACCTCTATTTCAGAATAATTTCTCGAGACAGGGTCAGCCTACTGTTAACATTTTTGACAGGGTTAAATAGGTAATGCTAAAAAAAAATCCGACGTTAATCATGCAATTTTTAAAGCCAGAAACAAATAATCCTGTATAAGTTTTGTGCATTACGTTGTATTATTTGTCCTGTATTGAGCTTTCTGACCTATACAAAAACTAATATTCTATAAACCATATTCACTGCTTAACCTCCTATTCAGTGCTAAAGCTGACACCCTGGTTGAAGTAATAATGTTACATTTGTATATGTAAATAACTGAGACTTGCAGCTGTCACCTTTTCTGTGCAAGTGTGTGAATATCACATAATGAACACACGGTCTGGTATCTGACATAATAATCCCTACCTGTCCAAAAAACAGCTGTGTTTGTTTCTTTTTTCCACTCACTGGAAATGCCACTTCTACATAGTCATCCAATCTGAAAATCAAATCAGATAAATTAAAATGGGATGAAACAAAGGTCCAACAGAACAGCAATTGATTGGTTCACTTAAATAAACTGTGTTCTGTCAACATTTTGCATGTATCTGTTCACTTTCTTTTTTAAATTCACATGCAAAACAAGTCTTGATTATGGCTGTTTTTTAATAAGTTAGAAAACCCAGAGCCCGGAATTTAACACTTTCGCCACTCAGATAATGTTCTCTCAAGGTAGTTAAAATGATTAACAAGAGGCACATGGGCCTTAAAGGTCACCTGAGTTATGTAAAAACTGCTGGTATTGATGTTGCCAAATGAAAAAAATATAAATTTTGTAACAAAGGTAACTTGAACCACATGTAATGCACAAGTAGTGTGAAAGATCTGGGTAGTAAATGTACTATGTACAAATAGTGGTTCTGTCAGTCAGTTGAATATTGGTAAAGACCCTTCCATATATGAAGAGTATTTGATTCTACAATATCTGGGTCTTGACAAGATTTTTGAAATTTCGGTCAATTCAACCCTTTCTGGCCCCACCCATCAGCCCCTGG
The DNA here is from genome assembly GCF_002113885.1 of Mizuhopecten yessoensis. Lineage (NCBI taxonomy): Eukaryota > Metazoa > Mollusca > Bivalvia > Pectinida > Pectinidae > Mizuhopecten > Mizuhopecten yessoensis. The sequence goes on along the minus strand of NW_018408764.1, from coordinate 68,603 downwards.
GGGTCAGTCAGGGCCGATATGTGCATACCATCAATCTGCTATCCAATACTGATAATGCTAACCAAGTTTGAATTAATTCTGATGGAAAGTAAGCAAGTGTTTGTCAATTTGACCCTTTTTGGCCCTGTCCCTCAGGCCCCTGGGGGCTGGGGACCATATAATTTACAATTTTGGTTAACATTTGGCCATGGAAGGTTTCTGCAAAATTTCATTGAAATTGATTTAGGGGTTTTGGAAAAGAAGTTGAAAATGAAAAATGTTTACGGACGCACGACGGATGCCGGACAAAAGGCGATCGCAATAAAATAAATAGAATGTTTTTAAGAAATATACAAAGCAGATGGACAATAGCATATGGTAGGAAACAGTTATCAAAATGGACACAATAACTTGGTATATTTTTAACCAAAATTATCATGATCTTAATCCGAAATGATTACCTATTCTCTTAAACTCTCCTTTTAAGTCATAGTACAATATTTTTTATAATATACAGTTCTTCTTTTTTACACTGTATAAAAGTAGAAAATAGAAATGTATTCAAAATAACCTCTTTCAAGAAATTTTTTACCAGGTAAATAGTCATTAGAGCTGTTTTCCTGGAATTAGCTATTTAAACCTGCATTCAAATTTTTCGCAGAATATTTGGCTTCTATCATTCTGATTGGACATATTGTTTGTTATGTTCCTTTGGAACATCTCTACTTCCATTGCATACAATAGGATCAAGTCTGTAAGCATTTCCGAGACAAAAGCAGACATATACTTTGTTTGCAAAACAACCAGTCAGGAATGATTTTGTTGGTAGTATAATAAAACAGTTGTTTTATGGGTTTTTCAGGAAATGGCACTTTTATTGTCTCTGGGGACAATTAAAATAGTATTTCCCTCACACCTATACATTAACTTATATAATTCAATTTTAAGAAACCTCAATTAGTAACAAATTACTGCAGAGGAACAACTGACATGTTGTTAAATTGACAATAGAACTATGATCATCTTCAAAACTAGGTTTCATTTGAGTAATAATTACCATGCAAACTTTAGTATGGGACAATTTGAGAACAGTTTCACAAACTTACTGTGGTTTTGGGCATGCTGTGTGTTCTTCCTCGTCCTGTTGATCATCATTGACCTCTGATGGTTGAACTTCTTCGTTAATGGGTGGCTGAGGTTCAACTGCCTCGGGCATAGGTGGCTGAGGTTCAACTGCCTTGGGCATATGTGGCTGGGGTTCAACTGTCTCGGGCATAGGTGGCTGGGGTTTAACTGCCTCGGGCATAGGTGGCTGGGGTTCAACTGCCTCGGGCATAGGTGGCTGGGGTTCAACTGCCTCGGGCATAGGTGGCTGGGGTTCAACTGCCTCGGGCATAGGTGGCTGGGGTTCAACTGCCTCGGGCATAGGTGGCTGGGGTTCAACTGCCTCGGGCATAGGTGGCTGGGGTTCAACTGCCTCGGGCATAGGTGGCTGGGGTTCAACTGCCTCGGGCATAGGTGGCTGGGGTTCAACTGCCTCAGGCATAGGTGGCTGCGGTTGAAAAGGCCTTATGACACCTCTCTGCTTCTTTTTTTCTTTGGCCATTGTTTTGGTAAACTAAAGAATGCAATACAGAGTTTCAATTCCAATCTATAAAACAAAGCCATTATACATAACACAACTTAAAATTATAACTATCATCCTGAGGCTGAATATAATAATACAGCCAAAAGGTTCCACATTATGATTTAGAAATGTTATAATTTTTGCACTGGATTATCTTACGGTTTATATTATCTTACCTCTTCGTAGACAGCAAGTGAATCTGTCATGTGGATTGGCCAAGATAAGAAACTGTTTCTCTACAAATAAATAATCAAGATTTGGAAACTGATTAAAAAAATCATAGAAAAATAATATTCATGTGTTAAAAGCGAGATCAGATTTTCATTTGCTGACATAATGAACAGCAAACTAGCAGTATAAAAAAATATGACAACAGAGATTTTGTCTAATCTCAATGGATCTTCAGTTCTTAATACCCCTGTAAACATATAAGTTCATTCATTCTTTACTTGTGGAGGGATGACAAGATATGCAATCCATAATTTATCACTTTTCTATATATACTGTTATTGAGTTTCAGCAAAATAAATGTATGAAAACCTTCACAGATGAACATTCTTGATAAAATGATATTTACAAGTACAGCAGGAATAAAGTGCATGTAATGATTAAATTGAGGGAACGAAATCAAGCAAAAATAATCAAAATTATTATGGATTCCTAAAATGATTATAAGGTCAAAGAAAAAGGTTATTGTGTTCCCAACCTACCTACCCTTTTTTTTCTTAGGATGATAACGGAAACACAACTAATAATTTGTTTGGCCTAATATAAAAATTGAAAATGAAATTTAATGTAATGACATAAGCTTAGAATTACATTACTGGTTTTAAACATTTTATTCCGATTTATTTTCCCAATGTCACTTAACCAAATATAATAAAGGTTCACATATTGCCTGTGTTAATCTTAATTCTAACTGAAGGTTTTAATAGTAGTAAAAGCTACAACAGGTATTAAAGATATAAATCTTAATGCATACTTTATCAAAAAAATCTTATGTCACAGCAACTAAAACTTGAGTTTAATGAATTGCTACAACCATTGCAATGAATAAATACTTAAATATACAACTCTTACGTCTTAGCATCAATAAGGTGATTATAACACAACATAGCAAATTACTAAGTTGCTGCAAAGTTATATTTGAAATCTCAATGTTTTATCCTAAGAACATCATCATTCATATAATGCATGACATTTATCAAATATTATGTAACTTGGTTTTTAATTTTGTTTCCCTACTTTGTAATTAATGCAGTTAAGTAATGTTTGTGAAACATAAGAACTGTTCTCTACGTTTCTAATTACATACCCCCACATCTTTCCATTCTTTTGTTGAATTCCTTAAAGGAATAAAGTCGATTTTTGAATTCCTCCCCTTACTTTCGATCATCACCGACACCCATTCCTTCACATCTAAATCGGGTTGGTCTTTGATATCTGTAAGAGGGAGAGGACAAATAAAAGTACACAAACAGGAATCATTAGAAAGTGGAAACATGCAGTTAGGCAAACAGTTGTATTTCACACAAAATACCCTAAAAACATTTGATATTATTCAAAACATCCATATGTATATTTTTTCTAATCCCTGTGCACACTTTTCACACACAAAAAAAAACAATGATTGAATTGAAGTTTTTACTTCACTATATCAAAGACATTATTTCGGCCTTAATATCGTTACACATAGTAGGTCTAAAAGCAATTCACATATTCTAAATACTCACAAGCATCAGTACAAGGAAATGATACAACATTTGCTTTGGCTATTGGGTCATCCTGGTGGTTTTTCAGGCAAATTAGATTCCTGAAGTAAATGATCAAAAAATAGAAATGAAAAATCTGCAACCAACAACGGCTTCACATAAAAATTGTGCATAGAAGATATTTTGTATTTATCTGTGTTGAATATGCTAAAAAAAAGAGATATCTTATTCAAAAGTTGATTCAATGTGTTATTCAATAGTTGATTTCAAGACGCACCAAAAAGATCCCTCCTATTACAGTAAAATGCTTACATGAATTGACTTATCCAAAACTCCTAATCAACACTTTGAAACCAATTTGTCCATTATCAACAAAATCAAATTTCAGAAGTGTGACCCCAAGGCGGTTGGCTATATGTATAGAAAAAAGGTAATTTCAGTCAGATTTTAAAGTATGCACCATAAATAACTCATTTAAAAAAACAGCTACCATAAAATTTAACTTGTTCTGGTCAGATAAAAAAAATGACTGATTCATTTTATCATGATCTCAAGTTAAGGTCCAATTATGCAAGTTGAAAGGTGTCTCTTAAAATAGCAGGAAAGGGGTTAGAAAGTNTCCCCCTCCCTTCTAATGTAGGAAGTGGCAAAACCCTCATAATCTTCTTCTCCTCAACTTCGGACACATCTTCTCTTCTCGGCCATACGAAAAATCCTGTTTTATCAGTTTTCCGCAAGAACTTTACAGTCAGCGGATCCAAGTTTACAATCTGAAATGAACCAACAAATATACATTTTTTTACTTCAACAATGACAATGGTTTTATTCTCATAAACAATACAGTGTAGAGAATACATATGATATAAAAATGGGTGACAATAATACATGGTGAAACAGGATCTACATGTATCAATTTGAAGTGTTCACTATGTCAAGACTCCATTCATCTGGCTAACAGCTCTAAAGTTTGAGACCTCTATTTCAGAATAATTTCTCGAGACAGGGTCAGTCAACTGTTAACAATTTTGACAGGGTTAAATAGGTAATGCTAAAAAAAAATCC
>NW_018408764.1:62206-63282 GCF_002113885.1 Mizuhopecten yessoensis | reverse complement strand
AGATATAAACTTCCTTCTACAGTGTCTTAAGTACAATTCAATTTAACATTTAATGATTTTCATAAAGCTAATGAAAATTACAACTACTATTTTTTCCAATAGGTTTAACATTACAGGTTCTAAAACTACTGTATGAACTTAACTCAACTAGTATTTTTAATTAAGAACATCTAGAAAGTAATTTCCTAATAGTATGTAATAGGCCCTTTAGGGAAGTTGAAACCATTGCCTCTCTTATACCTGGTATAATTTATTTAAAGAATTTGACCAACAATCATAGCTTCTAATTATCTGAAACTAGAGTTCCACAGGGTGGAACAATATACACCCGACGAATGGCATAGTGTTATATACTTTCTTACATTGAAATAATCATCATTCTGAGAGGGGTTTAGCTGACATGTTATAAAAAATGTCAAATTTGACAGGCGTATAAAAATATTGTTACTCAATTAATGATGAATTGCTTCCAGGAGTTAAGCCCAAAATGCAGTCAAACTAACTTTGTTTTTTACATATTTAATAAAGGAATCATCTCAATTCTCCATACGGCAAAACATTTTTTTTTGTATATTTTTGTGTACTGTGTGGTCATGTGATTACTACTATTGTATGTTAAACAAAGAATTACATAAACAAAGTTTATTTGGAGGCAAATTGTGCTCCATTTGCTGACATTTACGCCAACACCAAGCTGGAAACCATTTTGAAAGGCAAGGAACCTTCTAAAATTCGAAAATCACAGTTTTCTCAATTTTCTTTTCATCAAAAAGTTTTGGGTCAGGGGTAAAATGCTAGGGTCGGTCAGCAACCCTAACCCACATATTTGTTTTTGGCCTAAACCATAAAGCTGGGCATCAATATTTTGATGTTAAAAATATGTTAAACAAAACTTTGAATGTACCCATTCCAAAGTTCTATAGTGCCAGTAGTTCCAGATCTTGCAGCTGACAATATGAAGGGTCTAATAGCTTTATCAAAAACATCTATATTGAAAGGTTATGCTCTCTACATTTAGTAATAGCATCATAAATGCACTGAATTTTCTTATATATAATTGTTTGATATTTCGATGT
>NW_018408764.1:61360-61604 GCF_002113885.1 Mizuhopecten yessoensis | reverse complement strand
TCTGTACACTATCTTTTACTATAATGTTTTGAATTTTATCTCTATTAAACAAAGAGATCCCAGAGGGATTTTGGCGCCCATCACTGTCAAAATCGAAGATTTGTTTATCTGATCAGTCTCATATGAAAATATGCATAACTTCGTAACAAGGGGAACCTACATGTAAAATTTCAGAGGTTCTAAGATAGCCATAAAAAACTTCACTGTCAAAATCCAAGATGGCTGCTTGTCGGCCATTTTGTTA
>NW_018408764.1:60873-61071 GCF_002113885.1 Mizuhopecten yessoensis | reverse complement strand
TACACTTATTGAGAAAAATTGTTTAAGAACGGACAACGGACGGACGGACGGACGGACGGACAGACCACAGATGCAGGGCGATTACAAGTATGCTAAGATTTTATTACTGCCAATACGAAACTGATATTTTTTTCAGTACAAATTTGTATAAGTTAGGCACTATTTTAATTCCAACCATAGTTTTTCGAACTTTTTCAA
>NW_018408764.1:57856-59065 GCF_002113885.1 Mizuhopecten yessoensis | reverse complement strand
AAATATGGAACAAATCCTTGCATTCCTACAGAAGAAGAAGGATTTGCTATGTTTACCTCTATTTCCCCTATTGGGGCCCGCCCCTCTGCCCCCAGGGGGGCCACACCCACCATTTATACAAAATTATAAAATACTTGGCCTAAGGATACTCTAGACCAAATTAAGTCAAAATCTACTTTGCCGTTGACCTTCGGACCAGGTGAGCTAAATTATGGGAAAGACTACTGAAGTCCATATAACTGAAATGTAAATTAATTATAATAATAAAGTACTAATAGTACAGCATAGAAAAATTATATCTGATGATTTGTACGAACCCTGTGGCTTGACCATAAAACAGTATTTGGCAATCAATCAGAATCATTATTACTTGTAGTGTTATATATTTTTAATTAATTCAAATCCACACCTGTTAGCTGCAAACGGTTTTGTCAAAAGCATTTCATGAATAATGTATTTACAGCATTTACAGATAGAAAGATAATACTTTCTTGTGCCATTTTCGTCTGCTAAGTAGCGCATGTTTTATATATCACGATCAGAGAAGAACTTTACACATTTATTGCAATATTCCACTAATCGGTGAATATTCTATCTATCGTGACTCGCCCTTATAATTCAGCAAAAATATCATGGTGTCAAACTATTGCACTTCCTTGTTAAATGTTTGGAATATTATCTGTACCAGGGACGTATAGTGAAGGGGATTGGCAACTCCCTTTCTGCCTTACCGATATTATGACACGTCAATCTAGTTGGTGACTGCTCACTGTTTTGATATCATTTTATAAACTATCGATTATATTTTTTTAAACAATTAATATCAATAAACAGCTGAGTAATTTCTTTGTTAAGTAGGCCTGATTTGATTTGCATTACTTGGAATGATAGCGATGTCACAGATGAAATTACTCGTCTGGTAACGAAGGACACGTTTTGTTAAAAAAAAAAGCTTGATAAAAAAAACAACACCTTCATGTATGTGAACAACCTAACTCCAAAAGTATTTGACCGATCTTATTTTAAATTAGCAGCAATAGAAAGCTGAATAATTTTTATAACGACCCAAACCATTTTATTTGCAAATAATATAATTCAACTTATTTTTGTGTCAAAAAGTGTAATTATCAGAAAAAAAATTCACTGGAACGTAAATCATTGCGAAGTAGTTGACTGCACACTGTTTTGATTAATTTTATAAACTAACGT
>NW_018408764.1:53870-54331 GCF_002113885.1 Mizuhopecten yessoensis | reverse complement strand
TCAACCTAATACCTGAAACAAAAGATTCTGGGGATAATTGGGTGGATACGCAGGTAAATGTCATGGTGGACTGTGTCGCAGATATAGGTATTACGTAATACATGAGTCTGGCTATCTTTCTTTTGGCTGCTGTTGACCAGGTGAGAGTCACCTGCTGAGAGCAGAACAAAAGGCAAAGTCAGGGAAGAGGAGGTGTTGGAGAGGGGGCGTGGCCACAACAAGTGGCCTAAATTCCAGAGACGAGGCCTTATGCGGGAAGGAGAAGGGGTGGATGTGGGCGTGGCTACATTTAGTTCATAGATGAAGCGTCATATGAGATGGAGAAAATGATGAGGGGGTAGGGGATGACTTCTTACAAAAGAATACCACATGCAAGAAATACTAAAAAATATTTAAAATGTACAACATAATTAACGGCTTTTTAGTTTAATGACGTTGAATTTTATCGTCAATGCACATAG
>NW_018408764.1:49810-52269 GCF_002113885.1 Mizuhopecten yessoensis | reverse complement strand
ACCGACAATCCCACTCAACAATAATTGGTAAAGGCTAATTTTCGACATGTGATTCAAACGAGACATTATTTTACAACTTTGCCGGTTATGACAAATCCGTACGTATCTGTTGAATGAAGACCTTTTAATTTAACGTTATGTTATGAAATGCCTGCTTAGCATTACCGCAAACCTTGCAGTGGCTTCTAGGGAGTCTGTAGCTGTATTGCCTAAAAAGCTTCACAGCCTTAGAATTCATCGAAGTGTAACGTTTTACCTGTACTGGCTGTAGTCTTCACATTGATTTACAGAAAAGAACAGTTGAACTTAACAATATAAAAATTAAAATTAATTCTTCCACAATTTCTTGCAGCTAGGAATTCGCATAATTGAAGGTTTTAACTTTCTTTGTCGTCATATTATAACTTACTGATTTCGAACTAGAACGCGTTTTTTTTTTAAATCATTTACTCCTGACAAATGAAAACCTGTATTCATGTATACAGCTGACACTTGTGTTTGATTGACTGTTGCATCACTCTGTGGCTCCAATTAAAAACTGCTCCAGATTAAAAGCATGAGATGATGCTAAGAGTTGGAGGGAGAGGAGGCCTGTTTCCTTATTTATATATATATATATATATACATATGCCATGGCCCTTTGTGAATGCATGCCTCAACCACCCTGTACAAATTTAATAACATTTCATAATCAAAATAGGACATGATTACTGTATTTCCTAATAACTTTCCGATTCAATGATACTCCAATTCAGCATAAAATCATTATTTAAGAGCTTTCGACAACCAACATATATTTAATATTTTAACCCACACTACTATCAACACAATCAATTCATTGATCAGTGCTATATTTTGATTGATATTCAGTGCGCTGAATGGACATTTGAGAATTATACATAGAATAAAGTATAAAAAGTTTAAATAATCGAATTTGTATAAATTTCTCTTTTGGGATACACTAAATATTAAATATGAAGTATGTGGTAAGCTGTATGCTTTATAGCAAGTTCTATGGTACTGGAAAACTACATATTTTAATCACAATTATAAGCTAATACAAAAATCTTATACACTTGAAACCACAGGTGAAAATACAGTGAAAACTTAGAATAGACTCTACCTCCATCTGTCAGCCAATAAATAACTTCACCTAATTCCTACAGATGGTATAGCCCAAACCCCTCTGACAGGGGTGATCACTACACATCAGTACCATACAGGTAGAGCCAGGTAAACCAAAGACCATGGCCAGGTGATCATTGACCAGACAGCACACATGCTGATATGAACAAAAGGAGATTATCCCCCTATGGTTTAACACTCTATTTTACTACCCCAAACAATAGGGGATTAATCGTGTATCCCTGTAGGGCTACTTGTTTTGATAGGGATAATAGTCTTTTTCTTAAAAAGTGTCTAATTTCAACAAATGACTACNTATCTATTAATATGAAATTAAATATAGATATGGTTGACTTTTATACAAGGTGATCCATTAGTTTTTAAATATAATATTAATTGAACTAATCTTTCAATAACAGATAAATAACTTAATTAAAATTTATACAACACAATTAATTAAAATTTAATGATTATCATAATTGTAAATAAGCTGACAAAAAAACCATTTCATTGAATGCTGAGAATACATGTGAAAAAAAATCTTTGAAGTTTTACTATTAGGGTAACAATGAATTTGATATATTCTTGCTTTCGTTTATTACCTTGAGAACACACGTGACTTTTCCTGGTCTATGATTCAGTTTGTAAATTATAAATCAAAGATATTCATTTTTATGTTTTCTTAATTTTGTAGATACTACACTATTCCGATTGTACCACGACTTCAACAGCTAAAGGAAATTTCAGTGCTTGCAAAGGCTATGTCCATCCCCTCTACCCGAATGCAACCATCCAGATATGTAGATGACATTCATGGTTCACACGCTTCGAAGGCTTTCACCGATGAGGTTGGAAGAGAGGCCATTGCTCTCTCATATTGTTCAGATGGTTTCAATCCATTTCATCATCACATTACAGCAGGGAGCTATAGCATATGGGCGCAAAGTGGTCTTGTTCTCAATCTGCCTCCCCATCAACGCAACAAGAAGTCTGCAACAATGCTGTTGGCCTTATAGCAGGTAAAAAACATAACAGATATGAATGGAAGGCTCACTATCAAGTTCATTTAATTGGTAATGCAAATTTTTACTATCAGATGGATGGTTTTCATGCCCAATAATGACTTTTTACAAGATACAATATACCAATAATGTAATATACATGGTGCTGATCTAGTGAAGTTAAGGGGATTTGGAGCTCATCTAGCACAAACTTACAGTTCATTTGAAGTTTTCTATGGTCATCTCTGTCAATTTTACTCTTTGAGGAAGTTCTTGCCAAAAATAGATGATACAGAGCTCTGATTTTGCCAGTAGGCACTTTGGATGGAGTAG
>NW_018408764.1:41796-42548 GCF_002113885.1 Mizuhopecten yessoensis | reverse complement strand
AGTTAGATTATGTACTTTCCATCTAAACGAAGACAGGGTAAGAGACTATTCCCAGTATGTTTCAGTACACATTATAACAACTGTCTAGATCAGTACATTATTCAATAATAGCCTTTGGCTGAGGTCGATCACTGGATTTATCGACCCTAGAACAGATACATTGACCGAGGACGCAGTGTGAGGTCAATATATCTTTTCCTCGGGCCTATAAATCCAGGTATTGACCGAAGTTAAAGGCTACATTTGTTTTAATATTTTACAAAACAATAATGTAAGCAATCTGAAAAAAAAGAAAAAAAACAAAGCTTCGGAAGTGGGACGTTGCATTGTTTGGAGACAAGTCATAATTCTATTTTTAGAAACCCCCAGTCCTTTAACAAAAATCACACGCTCCAAGTCAATATCGGTTTTTACCAGTGGACACGTGATGCACTCCTGGCCAATCAATTGTCGGGAATAATATGAAATAATAATAAAGGGTAATATAAACTTTAGTTTGGTTGGAGCATACTGAAAAAATGAATCACAACAAATTGTTTTGTCATCATGCTAATGTTTGGAATTATTGATTTATTTGATTGATTACCAAACACAGTATGACAAAGAGAAGATATTGTTTATTTATTCACATGTACAGTAAGTCATTTTTTTTTTTATTTCAGAGCTATGTGATGCATCTGTTACATCATCTGCCTCAATATGTCAAACGGTATGGTCCACCAAGCAACTTTTGGATGTTCCCTTATGAACGG
>NW_018408764.1:38840-40541 GCF_002113885.1 Mizuhopecten yessoensis | reverse complement strand
GCACAATTCCGTAGTTTTATTTTGTCATATAAATCGAGTATGTAATAAACACGTACTGTATTTTAAACATCCGGTCGATGTGAAATTACAAACATTGCACAATTTCGAAGTTTAATTTGACATATATATCGAGTATGTAACAAACACGTACTGTATTTAAAAACACCCGGTCGAAGTAAATTACCAACACGGCACAGTTCGGGTATGTAACAAACACGTATGCGTACTGTATTTTAAAAACCCGGACGAAGTAAATTACAAACACAGCAAAGTTCGTGTATGTAACAAACACATGCACTTACTGTATTTCAAAACACCCGGTCGATGTAAAATTACAAACACGGCACAATTTCGAAGTTTAATTTGACATATATATCGAGTATGTAACAAACACGAACTGTATTTTAAAACACTCGGCCGAAGTAAATTACAAACACGGCACAGTTCGTGTATGTAAGAAAAACGTCCTGTATTTTAAAACACCCAGTCGATGCAAAATTACAAACACGGCACAGGTCTGGTATGTAACGAACACTTACTTTATTTCAAAACGCCCGGTCGAAGTAAATTACCAACACGTCACAGTTTGAGTATGTAACAAACACGTATTTTCAAAACGCCAGGTCGAAGTAAATTACAAACACGGCTCAGTTTAAAAGTTGATTTTGACATGTATCGATCGAGTATGTAACGAACGCGTATTTTAAAAAACCCAGCAGAAGTTAATTACAGACACGGCACAGTTTCAAAGTTTAATTCGACATATTAATCGAGTATGTAACAAACACGTATATTAAAACACCTGGCCGAAGAAAATTACAAACACGGCCTAGTTTTTATTTCATTTTGACATATAAATCGAGTGTTTCACAAACACGTATTTTAGATCAGCAAGCCGAATAAAAGTATACAGCACATTTTTTTCATATAATATCAGATCAACAGGTCGAAAAAAAGGACAAACAAGACGCATTTATTTACAATTACAAATCAAGTAATAAGAAAACATTTCAACAGACACGGCCGAGGTACAAACAAGGCACAGTTTCAATGTTTTATTTTGATTCATAAATCGAGTGTTTAAAACACGTATTTCAGTTCAGCAGGCCGAATCAAGGTACAAACGGTGTCATATTGATGTTGTTTTTTGTTCTGATTGCGCCAAATTTACGTTGTTGATTATGGGGCGAGCTTCCGACTGACAACGCGCCACTGGTAGCCAAATTCTTACACGCATGAACAGAGCTACCTTGTGATGCCTGACAACGCCCGCGGCAGCTCGAAGTGGTCGGCAGGCTATAGCTACTACTCTGTTAGATCAAAGGCCTAGCTGACCGCCGGCGCAGATCCTGTTGCCGCGGAGCACAGGTAAATAAAGGGGGTAAAATAAAAAGCCACGAGTTAAATAAATAGGCACGAGTACTTTAAAAGTCCAATGAGTAAAATAAAACGTCTACGGGGAAAATAATAATCGGGGAGTACTATAACTCGTCAGGGGGGTAAAATAACTCTGATAGGAGTAATTTAATTCGTCAGGGAGTAAAATAATAATGTAGTACTTTAACTCGTCAGGGGGGTAAAATAACTCTGATAGGAGTACTTTAATTCGTCAGGGGGGTAAAATAATAAACTAGGAGTACTTTAACTTGTCAGGGGGGTAAAATAACTTTGACAGGAGTACTTTAATTTGTCGGGGGGGGG
>NW_018408764.1:31012-34106 GCF_002113885.1 Mizuhopecten yessoensis | reverse complement strand
TGCTATGAAATTCCCAGTCAAATCCTTTTTAACCTTTAAAACCTTCACCTCAAAATTATTATTAAATAATATTGCAACCCCCCTAGAATTTGACCTCAGAGAGTTAAAGTAACACTCATATCCCCACTCTGTCCTAATTATTCCTTCAATTTCTTCAGTAAAATGAGTATCTTGTATACAATAGATATTAAAATCTTTAGACCTTAAATATGAAAAAACATCCTTTCTCTTGGTTTTATCACCCAATCCCTGACAATTTGCCGATAATATTTTAATACCTTCCATTAACCTGGACATGTGCAAGGCCTACTGACTGGAACAACTAGTCTGGCAGCGGAGATAGAAAATAGAAGAAGGGTAAGACATAGAAAGAGAAAAAAGAAAGGCAAATAGAATAAATAAATAGTCATACTAAAATTGGGATTTGAATACAACTTAATCACACAAGAAAAAACTAGTTTGGCCATCTCCATAACCACAAGTGCATGTACTTCATATCACAGATTGATTAATCTCAATTATGTTATATGGTAAATATAATACAATATTATTAATATTATTATCACAAGTCTAAGACTTACAACGACTGGAAGAAAAGTGCGAATAGCGTTTGTGCGAAGTCTGTTCACCATCGTGACTCTAACCGGAAATCAGACACTACATTATAACACAATAATAATTAGAATAGAGTACGGACAAGAATATCCGGAAGTTTATTTTTATATCAAAAATGTGAATTTTTACTTATTTGTTAATTCATATATGTGTATGACGAATACTGATACTTGATAGAATATTTTGAACAGTATGTACATTATTTAAAGGCGATTCTAGATGGTCATGCACATTGTATGTATATTTATATATATGTCTAGGTCATAACATTTTGAAAATATAATAAAAAATAATAAAAATTAAAAATAAATCTCAATTATGTCACCCACTGATCGTAGAGATCTTAATAATGATGCTAATGAAATTGCCATTGTATTTTTTACCACAATCAAATTTGAAATTTTTAACTCACACATATTTTCTGTACACATTAGCACTCCTCTCCTCAAACAGTGTGTGAAGATACTTAATATATTACAGTAGATTATAAATTAAAAATTTCAAGATAATAATTATCTGAAACATGTTCCAGCTCTGCACAGGTAATAAACTATATATTTATAAACACGAGTATTTGTACAGTTTTATGCTATATTGTTTACAAAAATACACACTTCACTAATATCAAGTTTCAGAGTGTTTCAAATTTTCAACTCAAACATATTATTCTGTTCACATTAGTAAAAGCAAAGGTAAGTTTTGTTAATCTNGACTCTGATGTCTTTTAACCCACCTTATCCTTTTTGACGTTATATATATATCGCATATTCCATATCATCTATTCGTTATCTCTTTTATTATTTTAACCCCCTTTTATTATTTTTAATTATCTACACATACAATGCGAATACTTTTAAAATGAACCATTTTATCTGATTTTATTTTCGCTATTCACATGTTTGTTAAAAAAGTAAAATAAATAAATAAATCACCAAGTTGAGCACAGTTGTGTGGCGCGAATTGATAAAGCGCGCAGAGTTGACCAAGTTCCTAAAGTATGTGTGGAAGAAAACAGACTTTTTAACATCTACGAATGGTATGTTAACAATACCTAAAACCGCAGAAATCGCAAAAAAAACAGGGACGCGAAAACGTGTTCGCGCGAATTGCACGGTCCGGTTAAACAACAAAAGTTGTAACTTAGTTACCTGATGACAATTACACTAAATGAAGAACTTTTTTTACGTTTTCACAACACTTGTGTGCCCGCAGGACGGGATTCAAGATGTGAAAATTATTTACATTTGAATTTTTTTAGAGTTTGAACAGAGAAACAGTTATTCTTACGTATACAGACAAAATGTATTTGATTATATGAAATACCGATATTTACACATGTGTGCCTGTTATTTCCTAAGAAGTTTAAAACGATTGTATTTTTCAGCTGTACCTTTACAACAATAACCATTAAATTTTAGTGTAGTCTTCATTTAAACTTATAGGTACTTCGGGATTTTTTTAAACACTAACATTAAATCGATCAGTTACACGAACATATAACGGACCCTGAGTAGAACCACGTCCACAGGGTCTGGTAACATGCTCGTTTCAAGAGTGTGGCTGAGAGTTCTACAATATAATTCGGTCTAACTGTGTTCACCTATGCGACGCCCTACCCTACGTACACATATGTGACACGGCGTATAGCTTCGTAAAATCGTAAAATTAAATTTTAACAAATCTACGTGAAGTTTGGTATAAAGGTGTATCATAGTAATATGAATAACATATCTTCTGATGTCTCCTTACCTAATCGATTAATTTGAGAGATTTTGTCTGAAGACGCTTCACAATCTGTCGAGTTCTGTTCACACACGTGTGCCAAGCCGTCGATCGTAATAATCAAAATCATCATTACTCGGTCATTTATTCAAATTTCTACCTGAAGTTTCGTATAAGGTGTATCATAGTTATATCAATAGCATATCTACTGATGTCGCTTACATTATAGGTTAATATTCGCGATATTGTCTGAAGACGGCTTTACGATCTGTAGTGTTCTATTCACACACGTATGCCACGCCGCCGATCGTAGTAATAAATTAATCATAACTCGATCATTTTTTCAAATATCGAGCTGAAATTTGGAATATATATCAATAAAAGTCTAACTAATAACATATCCTCTGATGTCGCTTACTTTAGCGAGTAATTTTAACGATATTATCTGGCGACGCTTTCTTCAGTTTAAATGCTAATACACACATCTGCCACGCTGCGATCGTAAAAATTCAATTCATCATAACTCGGTCAATTTTTAGGTCACCTGAGCTTTAGCTCAAGTGACCTATTGCTATCCGTTTTCGTCCGTCGTCGTCCGTCGTCCGTCGTCCGTCGTCCGTTAACATTTTACATTTCAAACTTAAAGTCAAGTTCTGCTGGGCCGATTGAACTGAAAGTTGGTAGGAATGATCGCCTCATGGTCCTGACAAAGTGTTGTTATTTTTCGGGTCGATCAGAAATCCAATATGGCCGCCAC
>NW_018408764.1:0-29885 GCF_002113885.1 Mizuhopecten yessoensis | reverse complement strand
GCGTAAGGCGTTAGCTATTGGTATTACTTTAGTTAATGAGCTCAGATATTCATAAATGTCGATTTCACACAGACGGCCTCTAGCGGTAGTCACTGGTACTAAATTGAATCATATACCGGACCTACTGTCTTTATTATGCGTAACTTTGGACTCAAATGCACTTGAATGGCTTGTAAATATCATTACTTTTCTTTATAGAACATATGATCTTATCACAACGTCGTATTCTTATTGAAAATGCACCCTGTTTATCTCAATCGGGAACTGCTACTTGAATGTAGGTCATGCATGCTACACGCAACTTCCGGTAAAAATACTTCAGTTAATGAGCTCAGATATTCATAAACGAGACATAACGTCACCTTCTAGTAATACTAAACAAACTGCAAATAAAATCCATTACCACGGACTCAAGTTCACTCAAACGTCATTGGATATAATCTTATTCTTAGTTAGAACTAAGTATCCTTCTAAAACTTCGTATTTACTCTTGGAACTGTCGCTGGATTAACCCTTTACACGGAAATATTGTCCTGTGATTGGCTAAAATTGGTGACATTTACGTCCCTGTTTACAATTATATATTGCGTGGTCAGAGCTATGAAGCGGTCCTGTTCCAACTAACTGAGGATAATCAAAAGTGCTAATCAGTAATAATATATCTGATTCACGCTTCATATGATTATAATGTTATCAAAATATTGCATATTCGTTCATCGTTAAAATAACAAATCCTTACTAAAAACTCTAAAAAAAGAAACGACGGCCATGTTAGATCACGCGTGATGTTATCCGTTTCCTTATATGGCCTTCACGGCCAAATATAGTATTACTACTGATGCGGTCATGTTTACTACAATTTCCATATTTGGTCATGACACCCATATTTAGACGTCTGACCTATATCGGAAAGATTGAGGAAGTTTCCAACATGGCAGTCAATTAGGATTTCGCTTGCACTTGTTACGTAAACTTGATAATTTAACGAAATATAAGGCGGAGTATAACTTACAATTATGTAGGAGATCAACATAAAAAGTTCATATTACAAACCTATTAATGGATACGGATCCTGTCAATTAATTCTAAAATCGCCTCCGTGTGATTCACACCAGGCTTGCCTAACTAAAATGGGATCAACCGGCAGGGGCAGATGAGACCGGGAATCATGTTAGAACTAGCCACTGGCCTACTCTAGTTCCATATTGGTATTCTAACCTGAAGGGTTTTTTTTACCTTCGCAGTATTATCATTTTGTTCTATTTTCATCATAAGATATGCTATTGCATTTTTATATCGCCTTCTCGCTAATTACAGCTCAGCCAGAAACGAAAATATGCTCCGATAGGCCTACATTTTATATGTCTGTTGGTGTGATTTGTGTTTTTCGTATATTGAAGTATTATCATATAACAGGACTCTTTTATTTCAATATACACAAAAACAACAACACCTTCGGAATGATTTCAGACATATACTGCGGGAAAACACGAGTGATCTCCCTTACATTTAGACATGCGCACATTTTACAAATATGGTCAAATATGTTTAAACATTTAAATGACCTTATCTTAATAAACAAAAGAATAGGGTGGTGATATTTTGTAAGTTGTATCCTGAGATGAATGGCTGTAAAATTTGTTCAACGTAATGAACTTATTGGACTTTTAATGTCACAGGGGTGAAATGGTTTTTAGCTCACCTGCCTGAAGGGCAAGTGAGCTTATGTTATGGTGCGGCCTCCGTCGTCCGTCCGTCCGTCCGTCCATCCATCCGTCCGTCCGTCTGTCCGGCGTCAACTTTTTTACTTATACCAACTTCTACTCAATAACCAAAAGGCCCAGGTTACTTATATTGGGCATGTAGCATGCTGGTATGAACGGCTACCAAGTTTGTTCAAATGAATGACCTTGACCCACCTTCAAGGTCACTGGGGTCAGATGTCTTAAAATCTTTAAACAACTTCTTCACAATAACCAAAAGGCCCAGGGTACTGATATTGGGCCTATAGCATGCTGGGATGAAGGGCTTCCAAGTTTGTTCAAATGTATGACCTTGACCAACTTTCAAGGTCACTGGGGTCAGATGTCTTAAAATTTTCAAACGACTTCTCCTCAATAACCAAAAGGCCCATGGTACTGATATTGAACCTGTAACATGCTGGGATGAAGGACTACCAAGTTTGTTAAAATGAACGATCTTGACCAACTTTCAAGGTCAAAGGGGTCAAATATGTTAAAATCTTCAAACAACGTCTTCTCAATAACCGAAAGGCCCAGGGTACTGATATAAGGCCTGTAGCATGCTGGGATGAAGGGCTCCCAAGTTTGTTCAAATGAATAACCTTGACCCACTTTCAAGGTCACTGGGGTCAGATGTCTTAAAATCTTCAAACAACTTCTCCTCAATAACCAAAAGGCCCAGGGTACTGATATTGATCCTGTAGCATGCTTGGATGAAGGGCTACCTAGTTTGTTAAAATGTTTGACCTTGACCAATTTTCAAGGTCACTGGGGTCAGATGTCTTAAAATCTTCAAACGCCTTCTTCTCAATAACAAAAACGCCCAGGGTACTGATATTCGGCCTGTAGCATGCTTGGATGAAGGGCTACCAAGTTTGTTCAAATGAATGACCTTGACTAATTTTCAAGGTCACAGGGGTCAAATGTTTTAAAATCTTAAAACAACTTCTGCATAACCAAAAGTCCCAGGGTACTGAAATTAGGCCTGTAGCATGCTGGGATGAAGGACTACCAAGTTTGTTCAAATGAATGACCTTGATCCACTTTCAACCTGATGTCCTTGTTCGACATTCAAGGTCACAGGCGTCATATGTTTAAATCTTTTAATAGGTTCTTATGAATCAAACACTGATATTCTGCCTGTAGCTGTATTTTAGTCCACTTTTAAGATTACAAGTGTGAATTTAATACCAGGTGAGGGATGCAGGCCCCTTGGGGCTCTTGTTAAATCTTTTAACAGGTTCTTTTGAATGACTTATAGTCATAAATACTGATATTTTGCCTGAAGCTTTATTTTAAATCACTTTTAAGGTTACAAGTGTGGGATTAAGACCCAACGGGCCTCTTGTTTAATCAGTAATGGAGAGATCCTTAACTGTACAGCCGTACGTTTTAGCGGAACAAAATGTCTTTCCAACCGAGGAGAGAAGGTAACTTCTCGCTTTATTCCCATTGCCTCTCTGGAATACAAGTACACACATTCATTCTGAATAAGAATCATCTTCCAACATCATCTTAATCTCAAACATCGGTATAAATGATTGAGTGATCTATTGATATCGTACTTTCTGCGGTTTGAAATTCTCCATGCGGCACCCTCTCAGTGCGTGCATGCTCTTATCAAACCTGTTTGTTTTTATTCAAATCAAAATATGAACAGAAATATCTTATTAGAGGTATATATTATGATACTTGTAATTCTTACTTGCGATATATTGAATGCGTTATGTGTGAACTCAAGACTCATAACTGGCACTGTGTTGTCGATCGACAGCGTAGTGCTGTACATGTTTCTCACTAAAAGGCCCGGATATTGCGCTATTTCTGTCGTAGTTATTTTTAACACTGGCTTTCCCTAAAGATAAAACTGACCACACTGGACGTTTGCGTCAGGTTGGTTTATTATGGATATATATATGTTAAGTATCGACTCGATTTTCAGGTTGTAACTCAAATCGCTTTCCGTCCGTCGTCGTCCGTCGTGCGTAAACCTTTTACAGTTTCAACTTCTTCTAAGAACAAGTGAATTGATTTTTTTCAAACTTGGTCAGAATCATCCTTGGTAGATGAGGCTACACTATTGTAAAATTGGGATTCCTACCCCAACCCCTGGGGCCAGGGCGGGGCCCCAAAGGGAAAATTAACCAATATTTCAAAAATCTTCTTAAGGCTCTGAGGTACTACAGTCATTATCTCTACATGGAAAGAAAGATCATCAGGGGCTTAACTAAACTTGTAAATTTCAGGACCCCGAGCTATCCGTTCTCCCTTGGGGATCGGGAGTAAAGTTTACTTCAGTTTATAAAGGGAAATAACACGTTTGGGTATATTTTGACAACATTATGTAGGAAATTAATTTTACTTGGTGAGAATTATGCTTGGAGGAAGATGGTTTCAAATTGTAAAATTGAAATTCCTCCCCCAATCCTAGGGGACAGGGCGGGGCCCCAAAGGGAAAATTAACCAATATTTCAAAAAAAAATCTTCTCCAGACTCAGATGTACTACAGTCATTTTCTCTGCATGGAAAGAAAGATCATCAGAGGCTTTACTTAAAGTGTAAATTTCAGGACCCCCGAGCTATTCGTTCTCCCTTGGGGAGGGGGTAAAGTTTACTATAGTTCATATAGGGATATAGCACTTTTGGGTATATTTTGACAACTTTCTGTAGGAAATTATTTTTACTTAAGGGGAAATATCCTTGGAGGAAGATGGTTCCAAATTGTAAAATTGAAATTCCTACCCCAACCCTAGGGGACGGGGCGGGGCCCCAAAGGGAATATTAACCAATATTTCCACAACATTTCTCCTCCAGACTCAGAGGTACTACGTTAATTTTCTCTGCATGGAAAGAAATCATCAGGGGCTTTATTTAAATCGTAAATTTCAGGACCCCCGAGCTAACCGTTCTCCCTTGGGGAGGTGTAAAGTTTACTATAGTTTATAAAGGAAAATAACACTTTTGGGTATATTTTATCCATTGCCAACAGAAAATTACTCAAACTTAGTCAGAATCATCTTTGGTGAATGAGGGTATTACTTTGTAAAATTTGGATTCCTGCCCCATCCCCAGGGGCCAGGGCGGGGCCCCAAAGGGAACATTTACCAATATCTTCCAAATCTTATCCTCTGATGACATGACAGGTATTGTATTTCACTTAGTTTACATGCTGATTTCCACATCACATCTAAACAATAAAATAAAGCTACCAGTACCTATAATATAACTCAGGTGACCGCTAAGGCCCTTGGGCCTCTTGTAAACAATTACGTGACAGATTTTATGATGAAAAGATTAAACGATAGTCTCTGTGCAATTAATATATGACTATTTACATCTATTAATATTTACAATCAGTTATTATATTTGGCAGCCAATTTGTTCGATATCGATGTGAATATCTCTTTTTACAGTAGTTTTGGCCATAAATGACTGATATTGTCGATGGCCGTAAAACAATACAAAACAAAATAAAACACTGCTTACTTCTGTAGCATAAAAAGCAGTTTTTGAAGTAATGGGGATGATCACACACACACACACACACACATACACACACACACACACACACACCGTTGTGAACACGGTGTCCATAGTCCATAGTCACTGTGAAGTCTTGTCATACGCCAAGCACATGATACTGTATAAAATGATATGTTCGTTGTGTATAAACATTCGTCGTTTCGTGGTTGCATAAACATTTCATATTCCAGTTTATATACTGATTTAACATTTTCGTGTGATGTAGTCAGAGTGATTCACAAATTAATATTTGAAGATAATTAAAAAAAATCATTTTAAATAAAGGTATTTTACCGAAATGGACTTGTGTAATCAATCTGTTGTATAAATGTAATTTAATATTTATTAATTAAGTATATGACCAATCAAGTGAAACGCTAGACATACCGGGCGTCGAAAATATCTGTTGAAAAGTCTTCTTTGGTTCATAATGTGTCCTATGATGTATAGTTCATAAGTATGACTAGGTCGACACTTCGGTACCTTCCTTTACTTTGGCCACATAATACTTGATATATATGTCTATTCGGCATGTAGACGACTTTATAATTTATAACTTGCTCAATAGGTATCTAGATATTGTTATCCGAGTAAAGATATCAGGATAATCTAGAAAGTATCAACCTTAGATATTGAAGTTTTGCCTCGTATGGTTTCTTTGAGCATTCCACATTTTGTTTGTAAACACAGTTATAGTCTTGGAAAATAGGTAATAAACAAGTATGTGTGTTTTTAAGTTTAATTATTACAGTTGTTAATTAGCAAATACAACTTGTTTTCCGGGGAAAATATTAAAACATGAAGATGACAAAGTCGCAAGATCAATCAAGACATTATCGGTTAAACGTGGAACTAACAGTTGATATTGAAGTTACTCATACTGGTGACTATATATTCACAAATTGAAAAAAAAATGGTATAATTTAGTGTTAAGTAATACATTTATTCTAGCTTAGTTGCAAGATACCTCGAGATTTATTGAAGAATTTTATTTTCATACTGAATATGCATACATGCCAAATGAATGCAGCTAAATTTAGGCTAAATAACTAGCAGCGCATCTTCAAATATTTTTTTTAAAAAAATCCATTTATTGTTGATATTTCTATGGGCAATTTGTTTGTGGTTTTACATGTTTACAACAGCTAAGATTAAATCAAGTAGAATCCGTATTGGAGCTAGATTCCAGTTTTCATTCGGTCAAATACTGTTACAATATGTACATTGCTCTTTTGAATGTGTCATATTCATGAGAGATAAATGCACTATTAGACCCCCGCCGTAAACGCAGACCTGGCAATTGACAATGGGTACAGATTCTCATCCTGCAAAGTTGTTTCAAGTTGTTTATGATGTCATAATCACTGGTGTTTATATAAATTTATCACATAATGTATTGTGTTATCCAGTGAATATTAACCCACGTAATATGACCTGTGCCCTATGTTTAGTTGTAAGTTTCAATTGTTGCAATTGTGACTTCAAGCCTAGAATAAGTACATGACGTCACAAACGTACACACTGGAGTCGAAATGGCGGCTTTTTGCATTTCAAGGGTGCATGCAAATTGCCGTTTTACAGGAATAAATGCCACAAATCTTGATTATTACACTCGATTTCATATCTTATGAGATTGATAAAACTAGTCACGAATTTTCATTTTAGCACACCAGAGGCTCGCTTGATTAAAAAATCTTATACTCGTGTCATAAATCTCATATGAAATCAAAACTCATGTTAGATCCTATAATATTATGTAACATTTACTATCGGAATTAAGACGTGGCTTGCAATGATATGAAGGTATCAAACAAAAATAATAATAAGAAAATATAAAACAAAATAGAGTCCATATTACATCCTCATGCCTTTTGTTTTAATAAAACTAGTATATACTGCCAATACACGGTCTTACAACTTTCTGAAAATAATCGGTACCAGGTCACAGTCAAATCATCTTTCTCAAAAACTAAGAAGAGCACACATGCTAAATTTACAAAACAATGAAACGGCAAACCTCAAATATAATGAATAGTAGTTAAGGTAAACAATGCGGCAAAACAATTTTATGGTGTTTTTGTTTTATTTCTTTTTGTACTTTTCTTTAGAAAATTACGAGTGATATTGATCAAGTATTTGTAGAATCATGTGAGAGATATTTACATTTATATTTCTACAAAGTATTACATGAAAAGAAAACACAATCTTGGAAAAAACTATTTCTAAGAAACATCATTGTCTATCTCATTACCAATATTAACACCTCCAAAATCAGGTTATTGTATTCAGACTATAACAGACTATCCCATGAAAAGACAAAAGGATGTTAATTTGTTCGTTTTCCCCACTTTGCCTTGTACATCTAGGAGACGAAAATAACCTACTTAAGTGTTAGTTAAATAACGAAAAGACGAACTCATGACAATTAGAGTCATTTATTTATGTCGCCTTGTATTGTAAATCTTTGAGGTAAAAAGATAATACTGATCGTTAAACACAACATAATAAAGAACACGAAATAGCACCTACCAAAAAACAGCAACCAAAAAGACAAAGACACTGAGAATTATATGACGCGCGAAAGACGACTTGACGAAATAACACGCATTAGCCATTATAAAACTACATAAGAGTTATGTGTGATAAGATGATCTCACATAAGATATACTTGATCGAGAAACAGTTTAGTAATACTTGATCCATATTTATCATAAATACACAGCAGTGTTACTAAGCTACAACCGCACAATGTTACTTGTTTCTTACGATTAGATTTTGGCGAACGAAATCGATAAACCATAGGCCAATGGGCTTAAACGGTAACCCGAGTATTAACTAAATTTGTAAAAGATACATAGTGCATGATGGACTAATTTGACATTTTGGCGTTTGTCATGTCATTTCCTTTTTAATGTCTGAATGTCATTATAAACTTTGTATTTGACACTCTTCCAGTCTCGGTGTTTCAAAACAGGTTCTTTATTGATGGCTCCTTCGCATTCTGCTTTTTTCGGCACGAGCCTGAGGCGGTAATTTTTCCCCATCTGTCTTTTGATGGCCATTATTTCCTCTTCAGTCCACTTGACCTTTTCGTTACTTTTCTTTCTTGATGTCTCAATTTTCTTCTGTTGGCCATCTATGCGAGATTCGAGGTCCATTTCAACTTCATCTCGAAAAGAATCTCCATCTTTTTCAGTTTCCTCACCTGAAAAATGATATGTGCTATTCATTACTATATTTTTTTTAAACATGTTCTATCTTTCAGTTTATCTCATGGGATAGTAAATTCGTTATACTCAAGTTAAATTCAGAGGGTGTACTATGCATTCTATCTAAAGTTTTCGTGAAATCCATTAGAAAAAAACAAACAAACCTGCATTCTCTTGTGGAACACTATTTTCCTCCTCCTCACTATCACTGTCATCAATGTTCATGGTCACTTCTGTTAAAAACGAAATTAAAAAGATATAATTTACAAAATTACGGAGTCATAAATACTGAAAATGGTCTTATTTTCGAGAAAATCATGGAATCCTCAATAATGTTGAGCAACAACTTACCCACCTCTTTGACTTCTGCCAGCGCTTTGCCTTCATCAACTGCAAGTAGCATCCGAGTTAGAACCATGAATATGAGTTAATAGTTTAAGGTTGCATAAAATAATTTAATATGACGGGGAAACATTTCATGTAGTCACAACTATGCAACTATAAGGGAGTCGGTTAACAATGTTCGAAGTAATCATACATAAGATTTAAGGCTGTTTTGGTAACAAGATACAGATATGGAATCGATACAAGTGTTTCATTCGTATAACTATATTTATATTTAACCAAATAACGAGTAAATGGCTTAATATGTACCTGTGTCACAGTTGCAATGTATTTCCTCATATTTGTTGAACCAATCCTTTCCGGGTAATCCAAACCAGCCTGCGAGGCAAATGACCGCATGGCTACATGACCTTCAATGTGTGAGTCGCCGCTTCCTCTCGGAAAAGATTGGACTCTGTAATCCCAACTTTTTCTCGGTTTTGGATGAGGACCTCTATCGATCCTTACATGTCCGGTGTCATTATTAGAGAAACATTTCGTCCCCTTTTACCCCTGATTTCAATCATGTCCAGCCTACAATAGTCATAAGTCATTCATATAAAGCAAGTAAATAAAAAAGCAGATGTCATTTAAACATATATTAAGCGAGAATCTTCTTCTGAAGAAAGCGTCACATCTAAAGTTTGTGAATTCTATCCACATGCTCCACAAAAAGAGTTCCTTTGACTATTTGTATGATGTACATTTCGAAGGAATGAGCCATAAACCCTATATGTACCTAACGAAAATCTATTAATGATATTAATAATCCGTATGCGATTAAAATGTGGTAAAACTTACCAGATCGTACAATCTAACACGTAGTGTCATACCGTTTTACTAGCTTTTGCTCTGTTAAAGGCATAGAACGGATGATTTCAGTATTATGCCCTAGATGCCATTCGGGTCTGTTTTCAAAATCTGTCAGTAGGATCTTGCTTGTTTCTCCACTTCTGCGACGATTTAACATCATCACTCTACATAGAATGACAGCTGACAATCTCTGGAAGTTTTCCATGTTGGTAGCATTTGTCAATGTCTTGGTTGCATTGTGAAGTTCTGTGTCCAGAAAGTCCTTCAATTTAACCAGGTCGGAAGTAGTCGGAAGCAGCACTTGCTGATTTCTTTTGCTCTCTTTGACTGATCGTAGAGCAACAGCCGTAACCTTGTGCTCCATTCCTCCTCTATTAGTTTCAGAAGCCTCTCTGCGTTTTTTTCTCCAACTTCGTCACTGTTTCAAAGTGCGTGACCCTTCATGACTACACAACACTTTTTTCAAAATCGGGCCGCATTTTAATGCCACAGATGGTGTTTTGAATTTGCATGCTTCAGCTGTTTCCTCAATTCCTGATAGGTTTTGACATGCTTCGATGATGTTATCGAAGTTTGAGGGTTTAAAAAAATCTTGTATGTAGCCGTTCGTGTTTCCGACTGTGGTTCTCAGCTCCTTCACCAGTCTTCCGAGGAGTCTTATTTCTTGGCTTATGTACTGTTTTTGGGGTTTTTTCCGTGTTTAAGATACAGAATTTCTCCAACCTTTAAAAGTACCCGATCATTGCGGATAATAAAGGAAATATCATCGACAAGGAGTGTGGTAACCACATTATCACTAAAACCCTGGTGAAGTTCCTGGTCGGACACGGAAGATTGCAGTAGAAGAACGCTGTTGCGTTGTACTCTGGAGTGTCCTTGTTTTTCTGTTGGTCCGAAATGGCAATTTGACCGATGTCTCCACAGCTCAGTTTTCAGGAAAAAACCAAGGCAGAAGTCGCACGGAAGAAAGTCTGCATATGTATATTTAATTGAATTAGATGGATTTGAACTTGGCCTTCTTGCCAATATCAGAAACCCATTGTTCTCTTTCAAAACTTTAATGTTGTGCTTATAATCGCCTTCCATTCCAACCGTTGTTCTTTATCAGTCTTTGATGAGGTGGCTAACATCTCCTGAACTTGAGGTCCGTTTTTATGAACTGTCTGTATATGCCTGCCAATCCTCAGTTGTAGTTTACTACAACAAACACAACTGTGTTGCTTATTAACGACGCGCCCCCCATTCTTGTAAGCTGTGGTTTCATTTATGACGACTACAAAAGATCGAAACATTATTTAGACTATTGAAATATTTAACGTTTGCACAGTTACATGTACTTTCAATATACATATTTATTCGTCAGTATTGAAACACCCATTACATATAGCACCCATTACATATAGCATAAGGCGACATATTACTTATGTCAAAATGTTATTCTGACATTAGCCTCAAACAGATGTGTCCGATTGTCGCCATATGTCGGCATCGTTGCCATCGTATGCATGCTATCAATAGGTTTGCATTGATAAAGTATAGCAATATGAGTGCTGTAAAAGGCGAAATATGTAAGTTCATTTGTAACTTATGCTAGAGAATTGTACTTAATGATCTTACTCCGATCGTTTTGTTTTATATTTAAAATTATACTTACTATTGCCTGGGTCATTTTCTGGATTCTCTGAGACATTTGTTAAGTTATCCACAGATTCATTTTCAGTTGAAGGATCTTTTGTTGTCAATTCCATCTATGATATAAAAGAATCATCATTCTTAATATTACGATTACCACTGGAATGGATTTGTCTTTCAAGTTCTAACATTGTACTTTCATGGAATACATATATGCTGTAATCTGTTTTGTTTTGCTAATATCATAATTATATTTTAGCACTTTTAATTAGTGGTATGCAAGTCAAATGAACATAAATTCAATTTAAAGTGATGTTGATATGTTAAATGCGTGCACACCATGAATAGGTTTGGTTGGAGTAATAGGAATAATGTCAGAGGTGTGACTTTGGTTGCCTTCCTCCTCACTTCCTGAACCAATGTCAGATCCTGAGAGATTGAAATCTGGATCAGCATCTCTGTTGTCCATTTCATCCTCTGACGCAGATATCTGAAAGTTAATCAGCCCATGTATAGACTTGAATTTGTAAAATTGTACACCATGCAATACTGACCATGACACATTTTACTACTTTTGTTTTGTTTCGTTCCTATTGTATTGATTTCGTATATTACACTAGAAAAAGATACACAACCCCTCCTTTATGTATAAAGCAGTTTGTTCATCAAGGCTAATATTGCGGTATATCTCTGCAAATACTTTTCTATATTGAAATGTTATTGAGTACTTTTTTATATTGTTTTATACTAGATTTTGCGGCATCACTAAGCATTATATGTCTCCCATTTGATTATGGTATATTGTATCATTTTTTAAAAATATTATAAAGGATGTAATCGATTTGTTTACCTTTCCGGTTGACAGTACCAATACAGTCTATGTACACTGCTTTTTTTCCAACAGAGCGATTTATGCAACTGTATTTTCGTATTCAATGTTAATGCAACACCTTAAATCAACGCCTCTAAAGGGAATATACTATATTTTCATGTTTTAGCATTTAGTTTAGTATCTTAGGACTAATTACAGATTTGCATAAATTAATGTTAAAACACGTAAATGCCAAGGTTTTGGACATAGTGCCAACATTGATTATATATATGAATATATATATTATAAAAGCAGAAAAAACATCCTTAAGAAATAATATAAAAAGAAAAATTCTCAACAACGAGTCTGAAGTTATTTCCTTAAGACTCGTTGTTGAGAATTTTTCTTAGACAATATGTAATTGATTATGATATCGAAAGGGATAACATGCTCACAAAGATCAAAAGCTTTTTCTTATAATAACTGAGGAACTGTAGTACATATAACATCAAAGATGTTTTAATTTAACAACTCACATCATTTCCATGAGGTTCGGAATCCTTTGTTATGCCTCTTCCTCTGTCCATAACCTAAATGAAAATAGAAAATAAGATTACAGGTGAAACAACAATTCCACATTTATTATTTGAAAAACTTAAACTCCAGAATCAAAAGCGAAAACATACAATATCAATGAGTTAAATTAGCGTGTAACGATGTTAAAGAAGTGATACAGTCAATGTTATCAGTGATAGTGTAGATGTAGACGCACATCGAAATTATCCTCTGGAGTTGGCTATCACTAAGCTATCCATTGATCACATCAATAACGTCGTCTTGATGGGAATTTTACAGAAATTACATATATATGCAATTTACAATAAGTATATGCATGAATGTATCGGTAGTACATTCATCATCAATGCTGTTTCTTTCATCAGCTAACATCATTGTCAGGAGTCTCGGAGTCTGTTGTTGTAGAAATATATGAAAATAACCTCTTCAAGAAGACATAAATTCTATAATATACCACATTCACAAACTTGATCTTTTGAACATTTCATTTTAGTCTACTTTTTAAATGCATGTTCCATTACTAGGGTATAAGTACCACACTAAACGATGATTAGAACTCAATTGTAATAATTTATTATACATTACAACATCATTCAAACAAACCTTAGATCTAATTCTAAATACACTAAAAATACTATCTAGCTATGTATGCATACCTTTGACAGCGGGACAGAGCATTCACAACGGAATGATCGACCCACTATTGTAAAGACGTCTTTGTCCTTCAGTCTGTCAGAGCCATAGGATGTCTTTTGGTTAATTTGCACTGGATGTGTTGAACTTAAATTGTCCAGATATATCTGTAATGTATATATATATATGTAAGAAGGAAGTAATTATGTTTATATTAGGAAGACCTATGAAAACTTTCCTGTCTGAAATAATATAAGTGACCACAATCATGTACAGGGTACATCAGTTTTAGATGATGTTCAATTTATTCTGTGTAGTAAGAATATAGATACATATACATGCATGGCCCCTCACATTAACAGTGCCAAGATGAATTGCAGAGTTAGAACTACTGGAGGTTACTTAACTTTAATGTACAATATTTCAACCAAAGATAAAACAGTCTAACACAATTGTATTCCATTAATTGTGACCTCATGCCATTACTGTATCTCGGTTTATATGTATGTTACATTTGTAACAGTCTGTGTTCCACGTTTTTCCTAAAGTTTATCATTACAATTATAATTACAATACATGTACTTACATAATATACATTTATTTTAGGAAACCGATTTCGGTAAAGATATATATGAACATATATATTACCGTTTTCTGTTGCACACGATACATTAATATTAAGTTCGTTCTATATTTTCATGTCCATTTTCCTTAACTGACACTTTGCAGTGCTCTGGCGCTGTTTTTGTCCGCGTAATCCTTATATCACAGTTCTTAGATCTGGAATAAATATAATCAAAGGAAAATGATAATCAGCAGCTTTTTTTTCTCTAAAATAGGCTTATAATGTTGACAAAATCGTAGAGTAAGACAGTCAGAGCCAACGAGTCCAGGGGTAAATCACCATTTTAAAGTGATGTTCACATATGAGGCTCTCTTTCCATTTCATTTTCACGCATTTTTCTATATTTGATATTGGTAATGAAAAAATAGTAGTTTTTTTTTCTTTGGTTCAGAAACAATTATTTTTAACTCCTGCTTACTGCAGTATCGATATTAGGATACCCTAGGCCTTTCAATTTCTATACAAAAAAGTTGGACGTTCTCTGGTTGTTATTTTGAGAAAGCTTGAATTATTTAGTTTTAAATTAAGAGCATGAATTTTATAAAGTTTGTTTGCACTAGCCTTACCAAACAAATAAAGCCTTAACAGTATTGAACACGAATTTCAATTTATCTTAAATCGTACATACTTTCCAATTAAACAGACGGGAGCTGTCAGAGGGAACGCAGCACCGTCTTCGCCAGTTCTTCTTATAACGATAATGTTTCCAAAATGAGTAGTCTGGAATTAATAAACAAAAATCCTATACACTGATGTACTAATTTTTAATTAAGTATATGATTCATAACCGAATTGGTAAGGAAGTAAACATGAATAATAATAAACACTAGTGTCCACAATATAATGACCTGGAAGAACGTTACATAATCCCCCTCGGATAATATCACTCAGCGCACCCTTTTATCCACTATAAAAATAATGTCCACACTGACTTGGACTATGTAATATTCAAGGTTATCCCTAGACCTAGATATGAAATATTATTAATATCAAGATATTATTATTTTAATATTCAGCATTTTAATGTAAGAATGTATTCGTGCTTTTGTTTAATTTATTTACCTGAATAGGTTGGATTGAAATAAAAGGAATAATGTCGGTGGTGTGACTTTGGTTGCCTTCCTCCTCACTTTCTGAAACAATGTCAGATCCTGAGAGATTGAAATCTGGATTAGCATCACTGTTGTCCATTTCATCCTCTGACGCAGATATCTGAAAGTTAATCAGCCCATGTATAGATTTAAATTTGGAAAAGTGTACACCATGCAATACTGAATGCGCACAAAATGCTCCATGTCAACAATAACCCAACTTATACTATATATTTGCAACTTAACGCGTCAAAGCAAACATTGTAGTCACATGACCTGGAAGAATGTTGCATGTATTTCCCGTGGAAAATGTCACTCAGTGCACCCTTTTATCCACTATAAAAATAATTTTCATACTGACTTGGACTATTTCATATTAATTATCAATAATGGTGCATTTTAAATGGCACATTTCCTTTCTCTAAATTGTTACATGTAAAGCATGGTCACTCGACAACATTAAGGGGAACTTTCGAATTTTCACGAGGAAAGTATCAAGAAAAATATTTACATATTCAGATATCAAATTGTTTTTGTGTAAAGAATGTGATAATTATATTTATGCCTTCAGATCCGAGAAGTTTACAAATGAAAACATATCAACGATGTGGAATAATATTTTACCTTCTTCTCAGTTGTGTGTGATAACATTGTGTCATCATATGTGTATCAGCACAAACTTCCAGATATCATTGTGAAAGAACAAATGCATGTCGCTTTGTTGACAGCGTGTCCACAATGTTATCACACACAATGAGAAAAACAAAAAAAATATCATTCCCCATCTTCGGTGTACGTTCCAATCTTCGGTGTACGTTCCAATCTTCGGTGTACGTTGCAACTCTATGTTGTTTTGTGGATACCGAGTCCACAATGTTATCACACACAAACGAGAGGAAATTAAAATAACATTCCGCATCTTTGATGAATATCTATACTCAATGTTGCTTTGTGGACACCGTGTCCACAATGTTATCACACAAAAACTAGAAAAAAAATTGAAACAGCATTCCTCATTTTTGATGCGTGTTTCTACTCAATGTTACATTGTGGACAGCGTGTCCACAATGTTATCACACACAAATGAGAGGAAATTAAAATAACATTCCACATCTTTGATGCATGTTGCAAATTAATGTTGCTTTATGGACACGGTGTCCACAATGTTATCACAAACAGCTGAGAGGAAATTAAAATATCATTCAACATCTTCAATGTATTAGTATACACAAAAGAATTAGATAAGTAAATGATCATTATATTTATATCAAGACATGTACTTTGACTATCAATAATTTATTTGTTGCGTTCCCTTATTGTGTAGGGATGTAAAAGTATTTTTGTCTGATTTATTAATACCAGACATCAGAAGATTCAATGCGTAATAACACATTTGTACAACAATTAAGTCAACTGTTTCAGCTATTTTCAGATTAATTTAATAGGAACATCCATCTCTAAAGAACACTTACAGTAATCATTAATCGCTTTTAAATCGATACATCTGGTATACAGACTTAAATGTACAAACACAAAAACAAGGATCCCTTTCTATTGTTCTCGATATGTCTTTTTATACTTTTCATTCACCCCTAAACACTTTTATATCATAATGAGGAAAAGTAGAAAACAATTTGCATGTTCAAACACGAGACCTTTGAAATGTGAAGAAGATGATAATTACGTTTATGTCTTCAGCTGTTGTTAAATTCTCCTGCTGTTCTTCCACATTAGTATCTGGTAGTTTGTGCTGAAATACATAACAATATCATGACAAAATGTAATCACACACAACTGAGCAGAAGGTAAAATATCATTTTTTAAGGTTGATGTGCTTAACTACTCAATGGTGCCTTATTGACACAATGTCTTCAATCACATGACACACAACCGAGAAGTTAATAAAGCATTCTATAGCTTTGGTGATGTTAACTCTATGTTGCATTGTCGATACCGTTTACATAATGTTATTATACACACCTAAATCAATCAATAATACAATATCAAATGTATTTGTGTTCTACTTTTTAATGTTGTTTTACTCCCTTACTTTAATAATATGCATAGAAAGTGTGATTGAACATTGATTCATTTATACAACAAATTAAAACTAATCCAATTTGTTCATTGTTCCTCAATTCAAAATATCTGAACATGGCGATAGGACATTGAAAAACAAACAAGCATGCATCTCTTGTTCTATGGTTAAACATATTTTTTGGATATGTTTGTATGTAGTGTATCACTATTCAATAACACATTCTTAGCCTCAAAATACCCTTTTGTTGCATAAACTAGTTAATATTTGTCATGCTAAATTAAGCATACTATTGTCATGTAGAAATATAAGTGCAATATACGAATGTATATCAGCAATATGATATTCCATTTTGTATATATAGTTTGTAAATACTGTGTACGTAATACAAATCAATGTGAAATACTCACTTCTTTATTTGTTTCCTCTCATGGCAATTTCTTGATACCATAATCGTACCACAACTCTGCCCCTGGTGTAATATCCCTGTTAATAAAAAAGCAACATTTTGTACATATAATAATAGCGTTAAGCTGGTTTGTAGTCATATGCAATTAAATAATAATAACGTAACTTACCTAAGGCTGTAGAGACAAAGACGCGGCTGTCCATTGAACTCCAACGATCTCATTGTGGAATTGGCGATATCACGTTTTGCATGGTTAACAAGTCGCCCAAGACGTGCCCCTGTGGTTATTTCTTTCGTCGCATCGATACTTAAGAAAGAGTCCCTGCAGGTAGGGCGTAAGAATTGTACCTGCTGCCCCTAATTGCATGATCGTAAGAGGCGACTAACTTTGGGACCTTATCTCTTCTCTCCTTTCTAAATAACTTTATTCTTCCTAATGTCTTCCTTGACAATGCCTCACTTTTGGCCATTTGTTGAGCGTTCGCCCCTGTGAGGAAGGCTTTGGGTTCTGTCCCCTGGCCGAGACATACCAAAGTCTTTAACAATGGTAGTTTCTACTCCTGCTTAACGCTCAGCAAATTAGAAGTGGGACGACTGGTTCGCCCGTTGGCAGTATAATGTGACCTGGTGGGGCGTCCTGCTGGGTGTCTTCGGCAGTATGTTTCAGTGAGGTAGCACTATAAAGTCGGCATCAGTTCCGCGCTATCACAAGGAGATAAACACGAACATATCGCAGCCTCCCAAAAAACACACACATACACTTCACGCATGCATCTTGCACACAGGGGAGGCCGTCCTTAAATGACCTTAGCTGTTAATAGGACGTTAAACAAAATCAAACAAACAAACAAACTTAAGAAAGAAGCGTAACACTTTATTAAAGTATGTTGCATAGATAAAAAATTATTTTCCGAATCACAGTTGATTTATCTACAATGCATGTTATTAGTGTTTTCCTTCAATTTCAATGAATAGATACATACCATGCCTTTTTTCCTTTGAATGTAAAGTGAAAAGTGTAATTGGTATCTTCTGTATATTCTGTGTCATTTCCCTCAATGATTTTCCCAGCATACTCCAGAAGAAACTCTCCCTTCGTAATCGACCTGAGGGCAAATACTCCTCTACCTATCAGACAGATAAAGTGATTTAAGTTTAATGTATAAAGCTATTAGAATAACCAAAAAAAAATTGAGGGTTGTTATAAAACGTATCTCTGAATATAGCATCCGGAAATATATTTACATTGTTATGTAAGCATATCTGTGGGCTTTATATTTGAAGGAATTTATTTTGACGATATGTGAGTATGATATGTATCTTTGAAGAAAAACAAAGTCAATGTTTAATTCGGAAATGGGAACCTCTTTCATACAACTTTGATATAATTTTATAAAACTGAGCATTTAAAAAGTGTAATTATAAATTTTGGGTATTGTTCCAAAAAGGGCAAAATCTCTTTTGTTCACTGAAAAAAAACCCTGCTGTTGTGATACGGTGGAGAATTTGATATGAATACAAAAGACAATGAAGCTTAAAAACAATGATTTTTAAAGATAAAACAATGCACTATTCAAAGACAAACATACAGTGAAAGCATATTCATACAGATTATATCTCGATGCAGTTACATAATCAATATAAATGTCATTAACATAAAGTATAAACCAACCGATAAAATTATCTATCAATCGGTCCTTCAGTCCAGGTGGATCTTTGTCTTTCAAGATAAAAGACTTTGCAACCTCCGGTTTGCATCGTCTTCTACGTTCAATATTCACCTTTCAAGTATAAGATTACATAGACATATAATTACGAAACGTTTATCTAGATATTTCTCAAATACAAATCATCAATAAAACCAAAGGTTTTCATGGCATTCCGAAAACCCCAAAACTAAACAAAATTATTCTTTCATTTTGTTTACAAAACGTAGCATTTCCCGATGCAATAGTATAATGAGCTCGCAGATACAGAGTTATAATTATCTGAACATTATAAAGTTTGTGTGTAGTTTGTTAAAAATGACATGGAAAATAAATCCATGAAGCTAAAGATAATTTGTGAAACGTAAAAGGATATTGTGTCAATTTAATTTAGGGTTAAGGAGAAGGAGTATGAATGGCATAATTTATCGGGTTAAAATGACAAAGGCATACCAAACAGTGATGATATGCTTACAGGTGTTTCAGTTGTTTTTTTTTTTTTAATCTCCGTCGTCTCCAAGTGTCTTTTTTCGTATCCCCATTTCTGTTAAATTTGTAAACATAACATGTATCCAACCTATCAGTTGGCATTGCTACAATGATTTTACAGATAATACATGTTATATATCAAAATATACACATAATATCTTGAATAAATGATGCATTCATTGCTTTGAAAATGAGGAGTCGAGTACAATAAAATAGTTCTGCATTACAAATAGACTCATATGGTACGTATAAAGCATACAGTGTTAAATCAGTTTGAGGAAGGTATAGAACAATGAATTGAGAGGTCAGAAGGAGTTCTATTTGATATTGGCGTGGTTATGTTTTTCTTGCACATATCCATTATTTTAAAACAATTAATAAGATGCAATTCCGTCAATATAAAGCCGGCTGGCCATGCAGTTTTGAAAAGTATAACCATCCCTCATCGTTTCATGTACAGTAGCATAATTTAACACAAACCAGATTTCAAAAAAATACAGTTTGATAAATAAAAATCGAAATTTAAGCACAAAAATCAATTACTTGACAATATATCGTATAGATATATTAATGATATAATTCACGTGTTCAAAACTTCCAAATGATACTAAATTAGTATAGATACTGATATACACTTCCCGTAAAAATGACCTTAATAATGAATGTGTGCTTTAATGGTATGTTGCTGTTAAAACAATATCGCATTAATCTAAAATATTAGGTACATCATTCAGTTTTGTGCTTGGTGTTCGATGATGACATAATTCTTTCTTCACACCATTCTGATTCAAATTTTATAAATTGTATACACAATAAATGGAATTAGGTAAATACACAAAAACATTTCCCTTAGACTAGCACAAATAGAAAGTATGAATAAAACAAAACATCACACATAAACCTACCACTGTACACATGCGGTATCTTCAGCAGCCCCAGTAAGTATTTTGATGCTCTTCTTTTTGACGTTTTTGCGGGAAAAAAATTGAGGCACTTGGAAGGTTTAGATAGTAAAATACATATAAATTTATTTCAGTTAACATGGCTATCACCCTTCGGGTGCCCCTCATCTACAAGCCCCTTTGTTATGGTGATGGCTTATAAGGAACTGACCTATTGCTAGCGGCTAGTCACTGCAGCAGCAGCCACTGCTGACCGTATATAAATAACGTAATTATGTGTGTATGTGAGGTTACCTCACACACCTTGCTGGGTATCTATTTCGTGCCCTTTACACACAGCCAGTGTGAGGGCGGTTCACAACGTTGTTTTACACTTTTAGCCAAGTAGATTTATTAGGTGAAAAGTGGGCCTCTGGAGGTGTGTACACGGTGGACACCATGATTTGGTGTCCACAATGTCAAATGTGTCCACAACGTTGGTCTATACATTGAAGAGGTGTCCACAACTACATAAATCTGAGAGCACAAACACACACAAACACACACACACACACACACGTCTTTAAATGACATTCGCTGTTAATAGGACGCAAAACATAACTAAACCAAACCAAAACCTAGGCTGGGACATACCAAAGACCTTTAAAATGGTAGTTAATATGATGGCACCAAAAAGTCGGCATCAGATCCGCGCTATCACACGAAGGCAAATACGCCTACATACCCTGCCTCCGGCACGCATGCACAACGCACATTGAGGCACATCCCTGAATGGTCTCAGAATAACACGTTTTGTGGTCGCCATGATGAATCTCA
Organism: Mizuhopecten yessoensis; assembly: GCF_002113885.1. Classification (NCBI taxonomy): domain Eukaryota; kingdom Metazoa; phylum Mollusca; class Bivalvia; order Pectinida; family Pectinidae; genus Mizuhopecten; species Mizuhopecten yessoensis. The sequence continues at coordinate 8,487 of NW_018408764.1, read as the reverse complement.
ACGGGAACTATATTATTTCTATGTGAGATGTGAAGGTCGATTTTTTATGCTCACAAATCATACAGTGTCATTCTCTTTTATCAAAAGTATGATATCGAAAGTTCATATCATTGTTCAGTATTGGATATCATGTGACATAGGACAGGATATTTACTTCTAGATGGATCGGGCGAGATTGATTCAGGTATCATTCTATTTCAAATGATCATATGATACCGAAAGAGATTATATTTTGACTGCATGGTGAATCTGGGGTTATTCGAACAAATCACAGCGACAAACCACGGGAAGAGAAACACAAAACGTACAAGGAATATTGTTTCTCTTATAGTACTAATGACCGTAGTAATCGTCAGGGTGGATTTAATGAAAAACAGCACGGAGAGTAGACGTTAGTGATCCAGTCACGAACAAGTCAGAAACACAACCTTTTGAAGGTTTAAATTGCGATACATATCCTAAGAGGTGATTTAACCCCCGATCCCCAACCCAACATCGGCATTGTAAATAATCTTCACAAAAAATGTTGTCAAAAATTGCACAGACAGCCCTTAACATGCTTACTTATATCATCCGAATGCATCTTACCAAAAGGTAAATTTGTGAAATTTCTAAAATCCTGCTGGAATAACGAATTCCACCGAAACAAGTGGAGATGAAATCATGATTAGTTTGGCCGGCCTTGATATTTTACATTCGACACTATTTGAAAACTTTGCAAATGTTACACGTTAATCTGATTAAAATACAGCTCCTCATTATACTATCGTTCTACTATCATATGAGGATCTGACAGCGACCCGTAGGGGGTCATGTACAGATGACCTTTGTATTAACCAACCAAATCATAGCTTTCAGATTCGATTTTTAGGTCACCTGAGTTTTGCTCAAGTGACCTATTCTAATCTCTTTCCGTCCGTCGTCGTCGTCGTCGTCGTGTGTAAACGTTTTACATTTTCAATTTCTTCTCAAGAACCAGTGCATGGAATTTTATCAAACTTGGTCAGAGTCATCCTTGGTAGATGAGGCTACCAAATTGTAAAATTGGGATTTCTATCCCAACCCCAGGGACCAGGGCGGGGCCCCAAAGGGAAAATTAACCAATATTTCAAAAATCTTCTTCTCCAGACTCAGATGTACTACATTCGTTTTTTTCTGTATGGAAAGAAAGGTAATCAGGGGTTTCATTTAAATTGTAGATTTCAGGACCCCTGAGATATCCGTTCTCCCTTTGGGAGGGGGTAAAGTTTACTATAGTTTATATAGGGAAATAACACTTTTGGGTATATTTTGACAATTGTCTGTAGGAAATTAATTTTACTTGGTGAGAATTATCCTTGAAGGGAGATGGTTTGAAATTGTAAATTGTAGATTCCTACCCCAACCCCAGGGGCTAGGGCGGGGCCCCAAAGGGAAAATTACCCAATATTTCAAAAATCTTATCCTTTGATGACATGACGACAAGTATTGTATTTCACTTAGTTTACATGCTGATTTCCACATCACATATAAACACTAAAATAAAGCTAGCAGTACCTATGATATAACTCAGGTGACCGCTAAGGCCCCTGGGCCTCTTCTTTTCTAGGCTTGCCGTTAGTCCAGAGGTGAATCTCTAGAAACCCAAACGAACATGTACAAAAATGGCAGCGCCCAGTGTAGAAATGTCTACCCCACGGCGTGTGTTCTTTTTGTACGATATATATTTAATCTGCAGTTTTCTGTTTGTTCGAAAAGAAATAACAAGCGAAGCTAAAGAGATGATTTCGAATTATAATAATCAAAATTTGAAACTTTCCACAGAAAGAATCATAAACATTGAGCGTGTGGTTGGCGATATAGAATGTAGTCAACTATCTGAGGTAGGGGTTTGCATCAGATGTTATAGACAGGTTGAAAAGTATTAAAAAAAATCTTCGGAAATTGCATACATCAAAGAAAATCTGCATTCTAAAAAATCGCAAACATTTTCTAGTGGTACCTTGTGTATTCCATCTCCCCGACAAACTAAGATAAAACGGTTATTACGAAGTCCATTCTCAGAACAACTCCTATTAATATTGATCTTGTTTTAGGCTTTCAGTCGCTGGGTACGTTATATCCCAATACAATGGAAGACACTCGCCAAAAAAGTAATTTCTTTCAAACAAAGATTTCTCACATAATTCTACATCGATTGTTATACGGTTTTCACCCAGTTACACAAAAATGTTTAAAATTAATAAATACACACCTGCGTAAATTCTCAGACCTTTTTTTCCGCTGGCAATACGTCCTTTAAATCCAAATTCGTGTCGTCCCGCCGAGAACACATAACTAGTCAGACAGGAAGTGGAGCTGCAGCGAGTATCGTTTCGGAACAATTCTCCTGGGCTTTCGGGGATTCTCGGATTTTATGATGGTAAGTTATTATGACACGTGTTATTGTTTACATTTTCCCGCTGATCGTCTGTGCTAGCTTCAAATGTATTTCTGAGCATGTTCTAATCAAGTCATGGATGAATCTCAAACGAATGTCGTTCGGATAGCGCATAATGGACATAGCTCTTTGATAACTGGGTTTCCTGGCGTTATGTGACAGTATCTACATGGAAATCTGCACTTCTGTTGGTGTCTAGATTGACATCAGAGTTAAAGGCTTGTACAATTCACAGCTTTCTTGGTTTAATGGATGGCAGGTTTTCTAACTCTGAGCTGCTAAGACTTTATCAGAAATAGGACTATGAGTATCATGTGAAAAGAGTATTTGATCTTGAAGTACTGATAATTGATGAAGTCAGTATGGTGAGCTCACGTCTATTTCACCAAATTGAATTCATTTTGAGGAATGTCAGACAATGCGAAAGACCATTTGGGGGTGTTCAAATAATTCTTCAGAATATAGTGATGATGGGAGCTACATACTTAATCATCCTGCTATGGTTCATTTCCATCATGTCATCGCTAGGAAGAACCTGACTTACTATTAGCAGTGCAGGAGATTGCGTGGTAATTGTATACTTAGCTCTAGATTTTACTGAAGAATTTACTTTGGATTATCTGAATTATTTACTGCTTATCTTGGGGTATTTCATAAAAAAAAACTATGCTAATCTCAAATTATTTTCAAGGCTGGTTTGATTGAAGATGACTTTCATCTGTTAATTTAAATAATGACATGCATTTATGTAAATATGTAAACCTTACATTAAACAACAATTCTGATCATTTTAAGCTCACCTGGCCCAATGGGCCAAGCGAGCTTCTGCCATGGTGCGGCGTCCGTCGTCCATCCGGCGTCAATATTTTACTTTAAACAACTTCTTCTCAATAACCAAACGGCCCGGAGTACTGATATTGGGTATTTAGCATGCTGGGATAAAGGGCTACCAAGTTTGTTCAAATGAATGACCTTGACCAACTTTCAAGGTCACAGGGATAAAATGTCTTTAAATCTTCAAAGAACTTCTTCTCAATAACCAAAAGGCCAAGGGTACTGATATTTGGCCTGTAGCATGCAGGGACGAAGGGCTAACAGGTTTGTTCAAATGAACGACCTTGACCCACTAAAAAGGTTACAGGAGTCAAATTTAAAAACATTTCAAACAACTTCTCGATAACCAAAAGGCCCAGGGTACTGAAATTGGGCCTGTAGTATGCTGGGACGAAGGGCTACCTAGTTTGTTAAAAAGAATGACCTTGACCCACTTTCAATGTCACAGGGGTCGAATATCTCGAAATCTTCAACCGACTTACCAATAACCAAAAGGCCCATGTAACTGATATTTGGCCTATAGCATGAGGAGCTACCAAGTTTGTTCAAATGAATGACCTTGACCAACTTTCAATGTCACATTGGTCAAATCTCTTAAAATCTTCAAACTTCTTCTCAATAAACCAAAGGCCCAGGGTACTGATATTGGGCCTGAAGCATGCTGGGATGAAGAGCTACCAAGTTTGTTCAAATGAAAGACCTTGACCCACTTTCAATGTCACATTGGTCAAATCTCTTAAAATCTTCAAACTTCTTCTCAATAAACCAAAGGCCCAAGGTACTGATATTGGGCCTGTAGCATGCTGGGATGAAGAGCTACCAAGTTTGTTCATATGAATGACCTTGACCTACTTTCAAGGTCACAGGGGTCAAATGTCTTAAAATCTACAAACGACGCTTCTCAACAACCAATAGTCCTGGGCCTGTAGCATGCTGGGATGAAGGGCTACCAAGTTTGTTCAAATGAATGACCTTTGCCCATTATCAAGGTTACAGGGATCTTAAAATAACTTCTTCTGAATAACCAGAAGGACCAGGATGGTGATATTTGGCCAATATCATTCTGGGATAAAGGACTACAAAGAGTGTTCAAATGAATGACCTTCTCCTATATTCAAGGTCACAGGGGTCAAATATGTTGAAACTTTTAAACAATTTCCTCTAAGTAACCAAAATTTCTAGGGTGTTGATATTTGGGCAGTATCATGCTTGGATAAAGGGCTACCAAGTTTGTTCAAACAAATTATCTTCACTCATATTCAAGATAAAAGTGGTCTTTATGATATATTTTTGAGGGTTGTTTTCTACAAATAGGTGTGTACTTTTTAATTAAATACTTTATGTATTTTGGTGTTTGTGTGTAGTTGTAGGTGTGTGTTTGTGTGTGTGTGCTCATACATCTTCATTTCCTGTCGCTGTGGATGTGTGTGTGTGTGTATATGTGTGTGTAATGGTGTAGGTGTGTGAAAACCCTTTAAACGACTTCTGCATAACTATACGGTCCAAGGTGATGGTATTTGGCCAGAAGGATGTTGGTATGAAGGGCTACCAAGTTTGTTCAAACAAGTGACCACTCATATTCAAGGTCACATGGGTATATTGTCTTAAAAACCTTTAATAGACTTCTTGTGTATAACCAAAAGGTCCAGGGTGATAATATTTGGCCAGAAGGAAATCTTTAAACGACTTCTTCTGAATTGACCTTGACACACTTTCATGGTCACATCTGGTCCATAGTGCATAAATCTTTAAAAGTCATCTTCTAAATAAACAAAAGGTATAAAGGTGGTGATATTTGGCAAGTTGCATTCTGGTAGGAAGGGCTAGGAAGTTTGTTCACCTTTAAATGTCCATGTTTGACTTTCAAGGTCACAGGGGTCAAATGTGTTTCAATCGTTTAACAGGTTCTTCTGAAGTCAAGACATTGATATTTTGCCTATAGCTTTATTTTAGTCCACTTTTAAGGTTAAAATTGTGAGATTAATACCAGGTGAGCGATGCAGGCCTATTGGGGCTCTTGTTTTTGTCACTCTACCGAGCAATTGTTTATAAGGGGCATGGTTTCCATTGGTCACAGTACGAGATTTATGGAAACACAACAATGACTCTGTCTCCTAACGCAGTGATCGTGACGGCTGATACGGGATGGCAAGCTTCTGTAAAACTAGGGAGCTGTTCCATGCAGTCCTTGCATGTTTAAACCAAGAGTATGTGTGTAAAACATGTATATATATTTATATTTGCGCTGAAACCCACTGTTTGAACATTACCAACAGAAATGCATTTCATTTGAGTATGAAAGCAAAAACTCAAGTGACGTATCACTTCGTTAACTTATGACGATAAACTTTTAAAATTTTAAAATTTTAAACTGCAATGCGGTAGAAACATTAGATTAAATGTTCTTTGCCCAATCAAAACTCTTATACAATTTTTTATCCATTTAAATGGCATTCGTGATGAACAGCTTTTGTTAACATGTTCACAACGATTCAAATAGTAGATTGTGACGCCTGATACAGGGTGGCAAGCTTCTGTAAAACTGGGGAGCAGTGCCTTGCATGTACACACCAAAATTTCGTACTGCGATCTGTATCGTTCATCCTCGATACTCCAAGAGTTACTCTCACTTACGCTTTCCGCACCCCTGGAATATGTCATAGCAATATTGAAGGCACAAAGCTAGTTGTTTGATTTGTTTCAGGTAAAAAAAAAATGTCCAAGATTACAGGAGGAGCGACACCCGACTTCAAAGCCAGTCATTGTTTCGACCGCAAGGTTATTTTGCTGTGCATCATTAACAAGGTGGTGCACACTGGGCCTTCAAGTTTGCTTTGACATATGCCAGGGGTGCAAAGAGCGTAAGTGAGCGCAACCCCTGAAATATCGAGGTTGAGTACAGGTAATGAATATAGCACAGGTGTGATGTGTTCGCTTTATCGAGTACGAGTAATCAGCCGTGTTGCAGTGTTCTGGACCCTCTGTAGACGACGACTAGTTAGTTTGTCAGATATGCCACATAGCGGGGCATTACCATAGTCCAACCGAGTGGTAACAACTAAATGCACCAAAATCTTGCATGCATTTGTAGTTATAAACTGCCGGATACAGCCGATGGTTTTTTTTTTTTTATTATTATTTTCAAACTATTTTTAACATTACAATAATACATACTAGTATATATACAATCATCATACATAGTAAATTCCACTTTCACATATACTTTCATACTAATTCATATTACTCTTTTTGTAAGTGGCATTTTATTTATTGTAATGTTATGTTAGAAGGAAAGAAAATCAGATAAGAAAAACAAGAAAACAAACAAAAAGTGAAGTGAGGTAAATAGATAGACAGAAAGATAGACAGACAGACGGACGGACGGACAGAGGAGAAGAAAACTTATTTAACAAAACAACGTAAATGATTGAAATCAGGTAATATATAGGTGTCAGTAGCTAGTTAGTTGAGATCATATGTTTTAGTTCTGTTTATTACCGGGACATCTGCAAGGCCTACTGACTGGAACAACTAGTCTGGCAGCTGATATAGGAAAAAGAACAAGGGTAAGACATAGAAAGAAGAAAGACAAAAGGGAGATATAAAGTGTCATACTAAAAGTAAAGTGACTCGCTGTCCATTGCAAGCACCTTTCAAATTTGTTCGTACTCTTCGAATTCACATGTTTCCATGGTGAGACCGGAACAAATGATAAAGTGTATAATGTGTATACGGGAGAAAATCCTTTCTGGTTAATTTTTCCGGAAAAATGTATATAAGTCTGTACATATGAAACAAGTTATATGAACGGAGGAAAAACATTTCTGGGTTTTTTTCCGGAAGGTCTCGTATTCTCTCTAAAACATCGAATTTTACTTGCTTTACATCTTTGATGATTACAAAATTTCTATCAAACATACGAAACGTATTTAATTGTGTTCAAAAGACATTTATCTTATGCACTGTACTCATTTCCCATAAACACAAGAAATGTTAGAATCTAATACTGAAGTTAGCAAAAATAAAGGCAAAACGTTTTGTTGTTATTTTCATATACTATCTTATGTGTGTTACGGTAAAATTTCATTTTGAGACTTTGTAACTTGTATCAAAGAAACCTATATTTCAGTACAGACTGTACCGTGGCCTACATAGGTTTATGACCCTACACTTTGACATGTACTTTTTATGAACAGAAAAGTATATAGACGCGTTGTGGTATATGTGTGTAGTATACACTATGCACGTAACATACATACACACAACCACTCTCGTGCATCGGTAGCAAGACTAATTTCAACTATAAATAAATGTTTGACTTTCACCCAATGACACACATTTGTATTGTTTTACTATTATAACTACACACGTACATTGTACAGAAAACAATATTGAATAATATCAAGATAAACTGCCATTTTGGAACTTTGGTAAAGGTATGATCACGTGGTATGATGAAACAGGCGTATCTAGGTACAAGTTTACCATTAAACATTCAACAGTTAACATACCTATTTTCGAAAAGATACAAACAATATACATCCATTCTCAGTGAGGTAGCACTATAAAGTCGGCATCAGTTCGCCGCTATCACAAGGAGACAAACACGAACATATCTAGTCTCCCAAAACACACACGCATCCACGCATGCACCTTGCACGCATATAGGTTTACACATATATGCACATGTGCGCACGCATATCTAAAACACATTTTTATATATATATTATATATATGAATCTTCATTTCGTTCATTTTACTGATACTATTTTTGCCATATAAATTATAAAGATATTGATAAATAGTTACAATCATACATGTACTTTTCACTTGATATTCTGGCATAAATACATACTATAATATATAAGTTGTAACAACCAGCACACGCATTACTACTGCATATGTGTATTATATCTTGATATTTCATCACAAATGTGGATTTTGGCAAATAACAAATGTACAGATCGATTCGATTTCCCGGTTTTCGTAAGGACATGCATATTGTTACTGTACATGTACAGTGTTGTACACACCTACACCATTACACACACATATATACACACACACACATACGCAGCGACAGGAAATGATGATGTCTGAGCACACACACAAACACACTCATACACCTACAACTACACACAAACACTAAATACATATAAAGTATTTAATTAAAAAGTACACACCTATTTGTAGAATAAAGCAGCGGAGAATTCATGGCATTAAAAGTATCAATA
>NW_018408763.1:563727-568581 GCF_002113885.1 Mizuhopecten yessoensis | reverse complement strand
ACATACTTTGTTTAACAAGTCAAGTTTCATCTCATCATTCATGTACACAACAACTCTCTTCAGAACACCGATATCTTCATCATAATGACCTCTTGTAACCAATGACAACCAATTTGTGCCCTTGTCAGGTTTGACACCTTCAGACAGAAGATAAAAGGCACTCTCTTTAAAGCCACGTGAACATACTTTGTTTAACAAGTCATGTTTCATCTCATCATTCATGTATATAATAACTTTCTTCAGAATATCCATATCTACACCACACTCCCAATCTTCTATAATAAATGACCCCCAATCTGTGTCCTTGTCAGGTTTTACACCTTCAGACAGAAGATACAATGCACACTCATCAAAGCCAAGTGAACATACTTTGTTCAACAATTCAAGTTTCATCTCATCATTCATGTATTTAAAAACTTTCTTCAGAATATCCATATCTACACCACACTCCCAATCTCCTGTAATAAATGACCCCCAATCTGTGTCCTTGTCAGGTTTTACACCTTCAGACAGAAGATACAATGCACACTCATCAAAGCAAAGTTTACATACTTTGTTCAACAATTCAAGTTTCATCTCATCATTCATGTATATAAAAACTTTTCTCAGAATATCCAAATCTATACCACACTCCCAATCTCCTGTAACCAATGACCCCCAATTTGTGTCCTTGTCAGGTTTTACACCTTCAGACAGAAGATACAATGCATACTTATCAAAGCTAAGTGAACATACTTTGTTCAACAATTCAAGTTTCATCTCATCATTCATGTATATAAAAACTTTCTGCAGAATATCCATATCTTCACCACACTCCCAATCTCCTGTAACCAATGACAACCAATATGTGTCCATGTCAGGTTTTACACCTTCAGACAGAAGATACAAAGCACACTCAACAATACCATGGTTACATGCTTCGTTCAACAATTCAAGTTTCATGTCATCTTTCATGTATATAAAAACTTTCTTCAGAATATCTATATCTACAACATTACAAAACCATCCTTTTTTAACCAATGACAACCAATCTGTGTCCTTGTCAGGTTTTACACTTTCAGATAGAAGATACAAAGCACACTCACCAAAGCTATGTGAACATGCTTTGTTTAACAAGTCCAGTTTGTTCTCATCACTCATGTATACAACAACTTCCTTAAGTAAATCCACATCATCAGACCCACCTTTTGTAACCAATGACAACCAATCTGTGTCCTTGTCAGGTTTGACACCTTCAGACAGAAGATACAAAGCACACTTAACATCACCATGTGTACATACTTTGTTTAATAAGTCAGGTTTGTTCTCATCACTCATGTATTCAAGAACTTTCTTCAGTAAATCCACATCATCAGACCCACCTTTTGTAATCAATGAACCCCAATCTGTGTCCTTGTCAGGTTTGACACCCTGAGACAGAAGATATAAAGCAAATGGTTTTACACCAAAAAGGCATGCTTTGTTTAACACATCAACTTCATCAATCTTTTTACCATTTAACCACCTGACAAACCTTTCTATAAATTGTCTATCAGTCCATACATCTAGAGAACCAAAACTTCCATAATAATACCTAGGTGTCTTCCATTCCTCGCTGTGTATACGTTCAAACATGTAAACATAATTATCAGGTGATATCATTATTCTGTCCGGAGATGATATCGATGTTGTAACAAGCCCCAACGAGCCTACAGGACAGTACTTAACATAACCAATCGGTGTCTTTTCTCCATACAGAAGTGCCACTGTGGTGTGTATAGAGTCGTGAGCAAATCTGTACACAAAACCATCACCAGACCACTTTTTCTTCTTTACCACTAAAAACCCAGATAAAGTGTCTAAACTTTTCCGCACAAATTCAATTTTTTGCTTATACTTCCATGTCGACCTGTTTTCTCCAACACCCTTCAAATCAATATCAAATGCTTCTCCCAGCAATGTTTTGTCGACTTTTTCACCATTAGGATCAAGATCCTTTACAGCAATTTCCCCATCATTGAGGAAAAGAAACAATATGGCATTACATTCTTCCAGTTTTGACAAGACTCTATTCAAAAAATAAAACGGCTTCTCAAAGAAAAGAACCCTTTCTTTCTGCAAGTCAGGAATATCTCTGAACAACCTACAGCATTGTGGGAAACCAATACCTGTGGCATATCTGATAATTTCCTGTTTTTCATTTTCTTTCCATGAAAATTCACCCTTTTAAGGTTTGTATAACTCTAAAAGTTTCAGCTTTTCTCCTTCAATTTTGTAAACATCAGAGCTCAGATCAATTATGTTAGAGTCAACAAACACATTTTCTAAAGAATGGCTTCTCAAAGAATTAAAAGCCTCATTTCGAATTGTAATGAGAAGGAAATTTGCCTCGGTAGGTTTATCCCCACAGAGTGTTGGAAGAACAGATTCAATCCTTTTGTTCCACTCTCCTACATCTTTTTCATGCGCAACTTTTTCTCCAAAGATATCATCAATAAAGGTAATTAATTTTGATTTTGGAGGCAATGAATCCAGGTCTTTGATGTTATGAAGTTGGAGTGGTTGTCGGCCTTGTTGCTCCTCAATCAGTCCAAGAATGAGATGAATGGCCGTGGTTGTTTTACCATCTCCAGTGTTCCCTTTGATGACAAGAACCTGATTCTTGTGTAGCTTTTCTTTAGCATCCTGGAAACCCTTGGTGGCTATAAATGTTCTCTTTTTATCTTCTTCAATCCTGGCTTTGGTTCTCACTGTAAACAGACAGAATCACAAGAGAAATTGAATTAGCTAAACCCAATCACCAGAGTTGTTAATCTGTTATTTGTCAATTTTTATCTAAATTTCACATAAAAGATTACTATTGTCAAAAAGGGTTTAGGTATTTTCATCAAGGTGGTATAGGAGTGTTTCAACAGATTTGTATGATCTGAGTGACCTTGACTTTAGGTCAAGGTGGTTTCTTTTCCAAAACCTTTCAGCCAACGACTACTGACCACGTATTATGACTCTAAGCTTCTTTGTGTTACAGAAGAAGTCATCTGAGTGTTTTTAAACAAATTTAATCACTGTGAACTTGAATAAAAGTCAGTCATTTTTTCTAAAACATTGTAGAATTTCATGCAAGTAAGTTTTTGGCTAAATATCACCGAACTCCTTCAACTATGTAGTGCATTTACTAACAGTGCTGAATAATAAATATTGTAACGTGACCGGCTTCCACAACACATAATCCAACATCAAAGTTATATTTACATGTTTATTTACAGTTTGTACATTATATCACAACATTCCCTTCATAGTCAGATTAACACCTGAGTAGATCACGATCCACATATAGAAATTCTGTACACGTCTGTACTCCTTCTTCTCCCCAAACCCCCAAAATGGTCTCCTCTAATCACCCATTACTCATGAGTGTACCTCAGGCCAGCCCTGCAGGAGTGACAGCTTTCATGACCTTAAAGATCAATCTCCCCGGCTAAGCCGTATGTCAGTCTACCTGCTATCACCATGGTCCCCAAAACCCCTCCCAGTGTCTCCGGTCCCCAAAACCCCTCCCAGTGTCCCCAGTCCCCAAAACCCCTCCCAGTGTCCCCGGTCCCCAAAACCCCTCCCAGTGTCTCCGGTCCCCAAAAACCCTCCCAGTGTCTCCAGTCCCCAAACCCCCTCCCAGTGTCTCCGGTCCCCAAAACCCCACACAGTGTCTCCGGTCCCCAAAACCCCTCCCAGTGTCCCCAGTCCCCAAAACCCCTCCCAGTGTCTATGTCTGCACTATATCAATGTTCTCTATTAAACCACTTCTATAAGGTAGATGATTATAGCTACACAAATATCAAATTATCACAAAATCAAAATCATCCGACTGCTAGTTTATTATTAAAAGACATTTTTAGATGGCTCAAATTTTACCCCTTTTTTCCTCTGAAGATGCAGGCCCCTTTTATTCCCAATCAGAATCAACATCATTTCGGGACACGTACACCAATTTTGGTTGTAATTTGTCTTGAGGTTCTTGAGAAGAAGAGGTTCAAATAAAATTTACAAAAGGAAGATTGACGATTGATGGTAATGAGTTTCAGTGTCTTCATACTTTCAATAAAATACACCTGAAGCAAGATGATTATATTATTCAAATGATGCTCAAACATGAGGTCTTAGGTGTGTTTGTAGTAACAATGAATTGACAGACAATTATTTAAAACAAGAGGCCCAAAGGGCCTATATTGCTCACCTGGAAAAGTTAGCAAATTTGAAGATGAAATAGCCAAATGTTGCTGTACATGGATTACATGGTTAGGGGTTATATTTATATGCAATTGGACAAAACCCTGTCATTCCTACAGGATAAGGAGGATTTTGAAGAATTTGCTATGTTTCCATTATTGGGCCCTGCCCCTCTGCCCCCCAGGGGATTAAAACCCACAGTTTATACAAAATTGGTTCCCCTTCACCCAAGGGTGCTTTGTCCCACATATGGACAAAACCTGTCATTCCTACAAAAGAAGAAGTATTTTGAAGAATTTGCTGTTTCCCCTATTGGGCCCCGCCCCTTAGGCCCCAGGGGGGTCAGAACCACCATTTATAAAAAATTGATTTCCCTTCCCCATAAGATGCTACTGTTCAAATTTGGTCAAAATACATTCATCCCAAAGGAAGGAAAAGTATGTTAAAGATATTCCTCTATATACTATATCTCTTATTTGGACGGCCTCTCTGCCCCCAGGGGAGTCAGGCCAACTGTTTATACAATGTTTCCACTTCACCAATGGGTGCTTCATATTAAATTTGGACAAAATCCTGTCGTTCCTACAGAAGAAGGATTTTGAAGAATTTGCTCTTTTTCCCCTATTCGGCCCTGCCCCTCTTTCCCCGGGG